>NW_016157466.1:234256-234522 GCF_001687245.7 Rhagoletis zephyria
CGCACTGTGCTAAGTTAGCCTTGTAAATTATCGTTGCTTTTTCCTCACTTTTTCATTTGCTAAGCCAACACAATGAAGCGCAGCTATTCCGCTACGATTTACACTGGATCATGTGGTTGTTGGTTTTGTTGGTTATTGTTAATAATTCTATTTTTAGAATGTTTTACTTTTAGATGTCCTCGTCCTTAAGTTATTTGTTTTTGTTATTTTATGGCCTTATAACAATTATATTCAACAATTTTTATTGAGCTCGAGGCCGTTTTTAA
>NW_016157466.1:234690-234869 GCF_001687245.7 Rhagoletis zephyria
TTTGCTAAGCCAACACAATCAAGCGCAGCTATTCCGCTACGATTTACACTTGATCATGAGGTTGTTGGTTTTGTTGGTTATTGTTAATAATTTTAAAAGTTAAACATTCTAAAAATAGAATTATATAGAATAACCAACAATACCAACAACCACATGATCAAGTGAATTGCAGCGGAATA
>NW_016157466.1:234900-235362 GCF_001687245.7 Rhagoletis zephyria
AAATTATTGTTGCTTTTCCACAATAAGTTTTTCATTAAAAACGGCCTCTAGTTCAAAAAAATTGTTGAATATAATAGTTATAAGGCCACAAAATAAAAAAAACACATAAACNACACAATCAAGCGCAGCTATTCCGCTACGATTTACACTTGATCATGAGGTTGTTGGTTTTGTTGGTTATTGTTAATAATTTTAAAAGTTAAACATTCTAAAAATAGAATTATATAGAATAACCAACAAAACCAACAACCACATGATCAAGTGTAAACCGTAGCGGAATAGCTGCGCTTGATTGTGTTGGCTTAGCAAATGAAAAAGTGAGGAAAAATTAAACGATAATTTACAAGGCGTACTTAGCACGGTGCATAGGCAACTGGCTGAGTCAGTGGGATCGTCGGTTCGAATCCTACTGAAAGAAGTCTGATGAAGAAATGTGGTGATTTCCGAAATAGCTATCACATA
>NW_016157466.1:235372-235755 GCF_001687245.7 Rhagoletis zephyria
AAAAACAAATAACTTAAGGACGAGCACACCTAAAAGTTATACATTCTAAAAATAGAATTATTAACAATAACCAACAAAACCAACAACCACATGATCAAGTGAATTGCAGCGGAATAGCTGCGCTTGATTGTGTTGGCATAACAAAAATGAAAATAGTGGAAAAAAGCAAACGATAATTTACAAGGCGTACTTAGCACGGTGCATAGGCAACTGGCTGAGTCAGTGGGATCGTCGGTTCGAATCCTACTGAAAGAAGTCTGATGAGGAAATGTGGTGATTTCCGAAATAGCTATCACTTCTACCATTTTTTCAAATTATTGTTGCTTTTCTACAATAAGTTTTTCATTAAAAACGGTCTCGAGCTCAAAAAAAATTTTTAAATA
>NW_016157466.1:236001-236107 GCF_001687245.7 Rhagoletis zephyria
CTGCGCTTGATTGTGTTGGCTTAGCAAATGAAAAAGTGAGGAAAAAGCAACGATAATTGAAAAGGCTAACTTAGCACAGTGCGTAGGCAACTGGCTGAGTCAGTGG
>NW_016157466.1:236262-237055 GCF_001687245.7 Rhagoletis zephyria
CCGAAATAGCTATCACTTTTACCATTTTTTCAAATTATTGTTGCTTTTCTACAATAAGTTTTTCATTAAAAACGGCCTCGACCTCAATAAAAATGTTTAAATATAATTGTTATAAGGCCATAAAATAACAAACACAAATAACTTAAGGACGAGCATACCTAAAAGTTAAACATTCTAAAAATAGAATTATTAGCAAAAACCAACAATACCAACAACCACATGATCAAGTGAATTGCAGCGGAATAGCTGCGCTTGATTGTGTTGGCATAACAAAAATGAAAATAGTGGAAAAAAGCAAACGATAATTTACAAGGCGTACTTAGCACGGTGCATAGGCAACTGGCTGAGTCAGTGGGATCGTCGGTTCGAATCCTACTGAAAGAAGTCTGATGAGGAAATGTGGTGATTTCTGAAATAGCTATCACTTCTACCATTTTTTCAAATTATTGTTGCTAAGTTTTTCATTAAAACNGCCATAAAATAACAAAAACAAATAACTTAAGGACGAGAACACCTAAAAGTAAAACATTCTAAAAATATAATTATTAACAATAACCAGCTAACCAATAACCACATGACCAAGTGTAAATCGTAGCGGAATAGCTGCGCTTGAATGTGTTGGCTTAGCAAATGAAATAGTGAGGAAAAAGCAACGATAATTTACAAGGCTAACTTAGCACAGTGCGTAGGCAACTGGNCCTACTGAAAGAAGTCTGATAAGGAAATGTGGTGATTTCCGAAATAGCTATCACTTTCACCATTTTTTCAAATTATTGTTGCTTTTCCACAATAA
>NW_016157466.1:237143-253677 GCF_001687245.7 Rhagoletis zephyria
CGGCCTCGAGCTCAATAAAAATTGTTGAATATAATTGTTATAAGGCCATAAAATAACAAAAACAAATAACTTAAGGACTAGCAGACCTAAAAGTTAAACATTCTAAAAATAGAATTATTAACAATAACCAACAACCACATGATCAAGTATAAATCGTAGCAGAATAGCTGCGCTTGATTGTGTTGGCTTAGCAAATGAAAAAGTGAAGAAAAAGCAACGATAATTTACAAGGCTAACTTAGCACAGTGCGTAGGCAACTGGCTGAGTCAGTGGGATCGTCGGTTCGAATCCCACTGAAAGAAGTCTGATGAAGAAATGTGGTGATTTCTGAAATAGCTATCACTTCTACCATTTTTTCAAATTATTGTTGCTAAGTTTTTCATTAAAACCGGCCTCGAGATCAATAAAAATTGTTGAATATAATTGTTATAAGGCCATAAAATAATAAAAACAAATTAAACTTTTTAGATGAATTTGAGGCCGCTGAACTAGAATATGAATCCATTTAATTTAACAAATAAATAGTTTTCGAGATATTAGCAAGTCAGGTTGTCTAGGACATTTCGGTGCTGTTGCTAGAAATCTGCGGGAATGTAAGGCGAGCCCAACTATGTTATATATTTCGGAATAAACATTTGTTTTCCTTTACATTGGTGTTATATAAGTGATGATTAAAGAAATAGTTTTGGATATACAAGCGTTTAAATTAAGATAAATGTCAATTTAGATAAATCTACGATATTTCAGTAAATATTGTATCCAAATTGTTAAAAATGAGTGTGTAAAGTAAAATTTTGGAACAAAATAGGATTATTATAAAATTTTTGGAAGATGGGTGTGGCCCCGCCCACTTATGTTGAAATGCTTTATCTCAGTATCCGCTTCACTAATCCGTACCAAACTCGGTATGAGCCTTGCTTAGGCTATATCTAACATAACTGCTAAAAATTCTTGAAATCGGGCGATAACCACGCCCACTTCCCATATAACGGTAATTTACAGAAACGCGAAAACTGCGATAAATCAATAACTACCGAAGCTAATTCACTCTAAATCGATTCTTGGAATAACCTCTTAGCATTAAATATAATTATTATAATTTTTTGGATAATGGGCGCACAGTGGTTCGGATAGCAGATCTAGCTGGACGAAAGTCAAAATTTTTTTTGTTTTTAAAATACTTAATGGTACTTGGAATACATTCCTGACAATATATTCAAATAGAAATTGCATTTATTAAAGCATTAACATATGAAAACAAACAAAAAAAGGTAAGTCAACGCCGCCTATTTGAGAACTCTATTTTAAAAGCTGAAATTTAACTTAAAAGATTGCAAATTGCACTCACAGATATTTGCATAATTGCAAAATGACTTTATAAACAAAAAATTACACTTATTCCGCTATAGATTCAGAGGTCATAGGGCAATTTATGTGTTAAAACAGAAAAATACTTGGAGTTATAAAAACTTTGGTTATGTAAGAGTTAAAAAAAATAGTAACTCGCGAATTTTCTGATTTCTGAAATTAAAAAATTATACAACAGGCATGCAAATCTTTAAGCGCTGTTATAAATTTTTTTCTGAAATTTATTCGTGTTTCTTGCTGTGATCTTAAATTTTAGTCATGGTAAAGAAAATCTTAAGAAGTGAGTTGTTTGACATTTGGAGAAGTGTTGCTGAAACTTCTAAAAGACAACAAGGTGTCCGTGATTATGTGATTAGTAAATTGAAAGAAATATCTGATGAAAATGCTCGTTCCGAAGTAAATAAAGTAAATTAAGTAAATGACTTTAGATTCGTAATCAGCAACCCAGAAAACCCCCAGATACCCAGTTACATAGAAATCTACCGATTTTTTTTTAATTTTCGTCCGCCATATTGGATCCGCCATTTTGAATTTTTGGTAAATGACTTTAGATATGTAATCAGAGACTCAGAAAACCCCCAGATACCCAGTTTCATAGAATTTTTTTTTTAATTTTCGTCCGCCATATTGGATCCGCCATTTTGAATTTTTGGTAAATGACTTTAGATATGTAATCAGAGACTCAGAAAACCCCCAGATACCCAGTTTCATAGAATTTTTTTTTTAATTTTCGTCCGCCATATTGGATCCGCCATTTTGAATTTTTGATAAGTGACTTCATATTCGTAATCAGCGACCCAAAAATCCCCTAGGTAAGAAGTGGTGTAAAGATCCATCAACGAGTATTTGTTTAAATAGTTTCGTCAAGCTCGATTTGCGATCCGAACCACTGTGAGGCGTGGCGCCGCGCACTTTTGACCACAAATGTATATCTCGGTAACCGATTTATCAATTTGTACCAAACTCGGTGCACTTGGTATGGAAATAAATGCATTGAAAATACGAAAACTCCGATATTTCAGTAATTGAGGACGCTAATTCACTCCAAGTAAATACTTACAAAATTCTATTAAGACTATTTTCATTACAAAAATGTAGTTTTATTACATTGGGTGCTTTCGAGCTACGTAATAATTACCGCAATATTGCAGACTTGTAGAACGTGATACTCTTTCATAAAAGAGTAACACTGCCGCATTAATTGCACCTCAAATACACCTCTTTCTTACCTATACTGTGATACATATTTGAATTATTTAATTCCTTCAATTAAAGTTGAATTTGATTTTTTAAGCCCTGGAAGGTTCCTCAGAGAAAAAGCCTTTTCAAACCCATTTCTATTGATACACATATTGCAGCAATTCATTTAACTAATTGAACAAAATTTTAAGATGGTGGCAACTCTGTTAAGATTTTCACCTATATTAAATTGATTTTACACATTTTCAATTCTATATGTCAAAACATGTCTTTTCTAAACATTTCGAGTTGAAACATAAAAATAAATTGAAATATAAAAATAATTTTGGCCGCATAAATCGGCTAAATACCCCTATGTGCGGCGTAAAACTGTAGGTCCCTCCGCTTTGTGTGACAACATCAAGGCACACGCCACAAATCGGAGGAGAAGCTCGGCCAAACACTAACATCTGTGTAAGCGCCAATCTATTATTTATTATTATTATTATTAAAATTTAATCAAACTCTCAAGTTCCGTTATTTCGAAAACCGGAGCCAATCTAGTAAAACGGGGGGATGCCATTGAATTTAGAAGGTCGCAATTAAGTGAGTCGAACTTTCAAAATCCTTGCTCAAAAGTTACAACTTGGACAGCGTAATTTGAAAACAAATAATTTTTTTGCTTTCTATTTCAGCGATCTAAATGTTTATCCCCCTTCTAACTATTGAAGCACTTGAGGAAAATGAATTACACTTACCTTTATCGATTTATTAAGAGATTACGAATAGAATCATATATAAAACATAGGTGTGCCCACAAATAAAAAAATAAAACTTTTTATTTTGAAAGTGTACCTGTTTTTTAGATTTGCCCATTGTTATGGAATCTACCACAATTTTTAAGGCTTATCTACCAATAAAAAAAATTTACAGTCCGCACGCTGCGTACTCACTAGGAGCATGAATATCTTTCACAATCGCTGATCGCTTCCACTTGGCTTGGCTTGCTTCTCTTTATGCAATTGTTGGAGAGATTCATTGTATACCGCTAGTTGAGTTAAGTGGCTCATAGTTTGTTCATGAACACATACACAAATTCAGCGCTTCTGCAGTTTTGCTTTGCGCGCAAGACAGTTTGCGACGTTAAATACATGGAGGCATGTGAAAAATAATAGCGGCATGACATTTTGACCAGCTCTGACTATTTTCTTTTGTTCGCTTAATGTTTATTAATCTTACAAAACATATAGCTCATATCTTACATAAACCATATATGTCTAAATTTCAAAATTAGGATAATTCGATAAAATTTTACTATACAACTTTTTATTAAGAATTTTGAGATAATTCTAGTTTGCATTTTTTTACCCAATTAAATTATAGCTAAGAAAGTAGAGGTCTAATTTGGCTAAGAATTCGCGTTGATTTTTTATAACTTTGTTTTGGGGATGGTGTTATTATTTTCTTCCAAAAACACTTGTCGAAAATACTTTGTATTAGAGGTATACGCCACCGAGCCACGCCGCCGCCGCCGCCGTTTTTTATCATTAGTCACGCCGATATTTTCGTAACTCGGCGGCGGTGGCGTTCGGCTAGGAGTTTTGTTCAAAATTTTCATGGTGAATGCACATTGAAATATATCGTTTGAAGGAACTACTACTCCAGAATATATAAAAATATTTTTCAATACCACAACAATATTCCTTTTACATATTACTACAACAACAAGAAAGTTATCACACACCAAAAACTATAACGCTCATAGCTCAGAAAGCAGTTTTAACAGAAGCGCCCTTATTGAATTTAATTTCTCAATTATTGGAGATGAAACAAAAACAAATTGATATTCTTGTGTATTTTTTCCTTAATAAAGAGTTGAATATTTTTTAAACAGATTTTAAATAAGGTAAGCTATTTTATTCTGGGGTCGCACAGACGTATACAAGTACTTGGTGGCTGTGTGAAAATTATGTTAGAATTCAAAGGTGGTCGAACCACAGGAAGGTTTTGCTCCATCGCATCGCAATGTTTTCTACACAGGGCTCAAAATCCCCCTTCTTGGTGGAAGTTAGTAGTATTTTTTATTACTTTAGGTGATTCTTAGGAAAATTTGGCGCTTAGTATTTTAGTCGAAATTTTAACCATCTATAAGCCATTTATTAAACAGTGGGTCAAAAAGGCCTGTTATGCTGGGAGTTGATGAGTAAAACTGTTGGAAAATAGTAGACCGTCCTAGTTTTCAATCTATAAGCCGCAAAAAATCGTAAAAACTCCGTAATTTAACATAATGGTAGCCAAGATTATTACAAAAACTTTTTAATAGCGACATGAATTACTCCAATAACTTTACTTTTTATATTTTTTTATTTCTTTAAATGTAAATAGCACATACGGATCTGTAGAGAACATAGAGAACCATGTATGTATAGACCTCAGACCTTCGCTCATCCATCAGCGCCAGGCACTCAAAATTTTAATTCAAGTAAGAAGTAACAATATTTAAATTTAAAACTAATTCAATAATGAAATAGATAGAATTATAATCTGAATTGACACGGCGAATGCCTAACACTGACGAGATGACTTGATAAGATTAGTAGACCTCTGGCTCTTTGGAATCTACCTTATGGGCACTAGCGCCGGCGTCGCCGCACAGTGGGCAGAGACTTAGGTCTTTAAATGTGTATTTTCGAAATCTATGATCCACTGTCATAATTTTATGCTATATAACTTTTTTTCGTAAAACCTAAATTTAAAAAGTTATTAGACTTTACTTTTGTATGGGTATATAAAAATTAACATTATAGTAGAATGGATTTCAACGTTTTTTTTTTGTTACCGGTTACCCCTTTCGGTACATCTTTTTAGATTCGGTTTAAAAATCCATCTTTTTTTATTAAATGACCCTTAATACATAATATAATAACATTCAATTTAATTTTTTTCCAAAATGCGATTCTAAGTGTTTTTTGGAATGATGCCATATGGCATCATTTGTACTAACTGGTGTAAAAAATATGCAAAAATTTTTTAATATGGTATTTTATTTTATTCATATCAAATTAAATAACACCACAAAAATTTAATAAAATAAGTTGGAACATGCATAGATTTAATAATTCATTTAAAAAATTTACCAGTTGCAATTTCCCAGTACAAATATATCGTTATTTGCTGGTGCGGATTTCAGCTCCTTCAAATATTATTGATGCCATATGGCATCATACACATTTGAAAATATACCACGCGTTTATTAGCACTTTTTTAAATTAAATTACAAGTTCTAGCAATATTTGACACTATTTTGGAGACTATAGCATATATATTTGTTTTTAATTTATTGGGTTATTTGGTAAAATATAGTATTTTAATGTAGACCTTTCTAAGCAGAAGAAAATCGATATTTTAGTAAAGTTTTAAAATGTGCTCGAGCACCTCGCTTCCCCTATCTGGCTACGCCCATGTATGGACACGTTATAACTTGATGTCACCTGTTTACAATAAAAAAAGGGTTCAACAAATCACAGATAAATTAATCATCCACATGTACATAGATCGTTATGTCAATTCAAATCATCGAAAAAAGCAGTACGTAACGACTCTTTTTCATTAGCGCAAGATTATACTTTAATACGAGTGATTCTTTATTCTCGAAATGTTTCGTGATTTAGTGACAAATTGTGATATATTTGAAAAACTAAAAGAATGCGGCAATATTAAAGATCTATCTTATTTTCGAAGTAGCGAAATTTAAAGTTCACGTCATCCATATTTATTGTTATCCTATTAATTTCGATCAAAAGTGTAGATATTTACATAGCGTATGAGTAACAGACAAACGAATCACTGAATTTTACACTCTGTTTTTACGTGAATTATTTCGAACTCCGGTGCCACCTGAATCAAGCCACCTGTCTGTCAATATTGAATGTATGTATGTATGTATATAAAAATCAGCACTTCAATCAGACTTAGCGCAAGTGACTTACAAGCGGCCTACCCAAGAAAGAAGATACGCATACATTCTAAAATGCACCACTATTTATTTATTTATTAATTCGAAAATAAGATAGGTTTGGCGGCCCTAGGATGTTGCACTATTATATTATGAATTATTGATTCTTCATTAGTCAATTGTTAATTTTTGATGTGTGAAATAAATGCATTAAAATAATTTAGCGGTTAATTCATTTCCAGAATAATTTATTACGTATTAATATCAAATAATTAAGGATTTCAAACTATACAGTCTGTTGATAACCGAGGTAGAAAAACTGTACTGGCATAGTCCTTTCGCGGGCAGAAGAGGGTTTCAAATTTAAATTGCAAAAAACGCGAACTATTTCGAACAATGAAACCAAGTAAAATATGTACATGCTACCCTAGGTCTCCTATACGAATATATGTATAAACCAAGTTATGAAGAAATGTGAGGTAATTGAGTTACTGACATAGCTGTGATTTTTCCATACATTTTTTTCTTAAATTGGCCATAACTTTTTAATTAAAAGTGTTTATAAAGATATATTCAGGTACGAAATCGTGATGTAGTAAAGTGTAGAATCAAAACCCATCATTCTTTTTTAAATATTAACTAGTCAGTTTTTGATGTCTCTTAAGTCCATTAGAGTCTAATTTCAGCCCACTCTTCGCCGCAAAGCCTGTCGGCGTAAACCTCCACTTCGTATGGAAGAAAATGGGCGAGACCGTCAGCAAAAAAATACGAAAAATCAACGCGATCAGTGTAGCCACTTTACCACAGTTGTGGTAGATCTAACACATTTTCGATCATTTTTCACTTCTACCACAACTACCACATATTTAAATAAATCTACCACAATTTTACTGAAATAAAATTATTAACCTAGTTGGCCAGGATGTTGCTTTCAAATAAGTTGACCAGCCAACTTTCTCCTCAATATTGGCGAAAATTTATTGTAAATATTGTGTTAGTTGAAGAGCTGAAGTTGCTGCCAAATTGCGCAATTTCAGTACTCTACTTCAAACTGAAATTGTAGCTGTATACACAACTATCTCCATTCCAATTTCGAGGACAGTTTGTTTATTTCATTTTTGTTGTTTTGTCCGGTTTTTTCCCTTGCTTGTTTGACGTTTGTTTTTTTGTTTCTTCTTTTTACTTATTAATAATTCACAATACGCAATTTTAATGGACTGTGTACATGGCGAAAAAGTTTCGCTAAATAACTCTCACATAGACTTTGTAGGTGAGTTTCTCGTAGAGCTCTATTGAGTGTTTACAAGTCTCTAGCGAGATTTTTGTCTAAATCTCGCGTTTTTTCTCTACCGTGTACACTTAGCTTAAGAGTTGTGTTCGCGGAGTTGAGGCAATTTCGTCACAATTTCGTCGAAATTAAGAATCGTATCGAAGTTTCAGCTGAAACTGAAAAATTTGAAGAGAGCAACTGTGGTGATATAGATATTCATAGTGTCAAATGTAAACTTTTAAAGTATTATATAAAACTGTGTGATGAAATACGTAAACGGTTTAATTTAGCTGATAACAACTTAAGACTGTTAAAGTATTTTGACCCACAAATTATTAAAAAGGTGATATGCAAACTATTTTACCGCTTCTTAAAGAATATCCTTTTTTTTAGGGTTTGGATGAGTCGTTCAACAGCAAGTGGAGAAATTTTATCGTTTTTGACAAAACCAAAGTTAAGGATGACTTGGTCAAAGGTTGAACTGCGCCAAAGAATGAAAAAATTTCTTTGATGAATTTATGTTCACTGAATTATCCGAATACATGTGCAATTTGGCACTCCTTCCTCATAGCACTGCCTTTGCTGAAAGATTGTTTTCAGTAATGAATAGAATTAAATCTTCTAAGTGAAATCGTCTAACAGCTCCACTCAGAGTCGTTTAATGATTACTCAAGGTATCCCTCAGTAACGATTTGAAAAAATTCCCTCTCAGAGTCAGTTAATGATTCATTAACAACATTTAATGAACATCAAAGTTAAGTAAAGAAAAACCATTACTTAACATTTTAACGAAGGATAATACAATTTTTTGTTTGTTTTCAATAAATGTCATTTTCTCTAACGTTGCTGTAACCGTCGCAATGGCGCAGTGAGCAGAGCACTGGCGTGCCATGCGAGAGATCCGAATTCAAAACTTTTTTATTTTATATTTTTCTTTACTTTTTTCTTTTTTGAATAAATTTTTTTCTTTTAATTTTCAAGTTTTGTTGTTTTAAAATAAATATCTTTTAATTTCATTCAATATTTAGAAACTTGTTTCATTAATTTTTTGCTTTTCTTAAATAAATTTTCAGTTTTTATTGTATTAATTTTTTTGTTTAGTTGTTGGAAAATTTATTGCTAAAAGATATAAAGAATAACGCTTAGACCTCCCCCTGATTTTTCAATTAGTCATTCGAAATATAGACTAGTTTTCAAGATTCTTGCCGGAATAGAGACTTTTGTCTTTCGAAAGACTGTGGTGAGATGAAAGGCAGATGCCAGAACTGGCCTGTTAGTTGTTTTGTTTGTCTGTTTGCAGTTTCTAAAAACTAAATTAAATTTAAAAAAATTAGTTTCCTTTTAAAAATAATAGGATCTACAAAAAAATTTAATAAAAATAAATGAAAATAAAATAAGTTTCCAAAAATTTACCAAAAAAAATAAAATAATAAATAAAAAAAGGAAAAACTCGAACTCAGATCTCTCGATGGTACGCCAGTGCTCTACTCACTAGGCCATTGTGACTGTTTACGTAGTGTGCGCAAAATTATATAAATACTTATTTTTGTATTTGACTCAAACTCAACGAAAAAAGTGAGTGATGCCACAAAAAGAAGGGCCCGCAACTTGGCCCATACTTAAATTTCATGAGTCCTTATCTTTTAACTCTGAGAGGAAACATTAATTAACATGATTAACGATCTTTAGTTAAGTGCCCGTTAGAGCTAATTTAATGAATGTTTCTGAGTGCGGCTGTTAGTATGTTATCAGTGGAAAATAAAATTTTCACTAAAGAAATGTGTGATTTTGGAAATACTTATGTACGTTCGAAATACGTTATACAATTTTATATAAAATTTAAATTTGTTGATGGAAAGTGCGTGCCCATAAATATGTAATTAATAACGCAAATTCTAACGTTTTTCTTATAATTATATATGTTGTACGTGTTTGAACTAAGTACTATAAAATAATGTTTGTACAAATATTTGGAGACTTAACGTTTATAAACATTGTTTATCGGTTTTTATGCTATGTTTTTTTAAATAATGGTCTTCTGTACTTATGCGATAATGCTTCATTTTGTTTCAATAGTTTCAATAATTAGTATTTGTTATATTTTTGGTTATTGTTTCTGATGAATAATAATTTGACGCACAATAAAATGTGTTAAATGTTTACAAAAATTCTACCACTCTTTTTTTTAGAGATCTGCCACAGTTTTTATTAACAATCTACCACTCATTTGGTTTCTGTGGTTACAACACTGACGCGAATTGACGCCAATTGAGACTTGCAGTTCCTGAATCTGGAATTTAATAAGCTATATCTGCATATTTAGAAATCCTTAATAGAACATTTCTTTTTAATTTTTTGAACATCATTTTATACGAATTTTTCGTGTCTCTTAAGTCCATTAGAGTCTAATTTCAGCCCACTCTTCGCCGCAAAGCCTGTCGGCGTAAACCTCCACTTCGTATGGAAGAAAATGGGCGAGACCGTCAGCAAAAAAAATATGAAAAATCAACGCGATCAGTGTAGCCACTTTACCACAGTTGTGGTAGATCTAACACATTTTCGATCATTTTTCACTTCTACCACAACTACCACATATTTAAATAAATCTACCACAATTTTACTGAAATAAAATTATTAACCTAGTTGGCCAGGATGTTGCTTTCAAATAAGTTGACCAGCCAACTTTCTCCTCAATATTGGCGAAAATTTATTGTAAATATTGTGTTAGTTGAAGAGCTGAAGTTGCTGCCAAATTGCGCAATTTCAGTACTCTACTTCAAACTGAAATTGTAGCTGTATACACAACTATCTCCATTCCAATTTCGAGGACAGTTTGTTTATTTCATTTTTGTTGTTTTGTCCGGTTTTTTCCCTTGCTTGTTTGACGTTTGTTTTTTTGTTTCTTCTTTTTACTTATTAATAATTCACAATACGCAATTTTAATGGACTGTGTACACGGCGAAAAAGTTTCGCTAAATAACTCTCACATAGACTTTGTAGGTGAGTTTCTCGTAGAGCTCTATTGAATGTTTACAAGTCTCTAGCGAGATTTTTGTCTAAATCTCGCGTTTTTTCTCTACCGTGTACACTTAGCTTAAGAGTTGTGTTCGCGGAGTTGAGGCAATTTCGTCACAATTTCGTCGAAATTAAGAATCGTATCGAAGTTTCAGCTGAAACTGAAAAATTTGAAGAGAGCAACTGTGGTGATATAGATATTCATAGTGTCAAATGTAAACTTTTAAAGTATTATATAAAACTGTGTGATGAAATACGTAAACGGTTTAATTTAGCTGATAACAACTTAAGACTGTTAAAGTATTTTGACCCACAAATTATTAAAAAGGTGATATGCAAACTATTTTACCGCTTCTTAAAGAATATCCTTTTTTTTAGGGTTTGGAAGAGTCGTTCAACAGCAAGTGGAGAAATTTTATCGTTTTTGACAAAACCAAAGTTAAGGATGACTTGGTCAAAGGTTGAACTGCGCCAAAGAATGAAAAAATTTCTTTGATGAATTTATGTTCACTGAATTATCCGAATACATGTGCAATTTGGCACTCCTTCCTCATAGCACTGCTTTTGCTGAAAGATTGTTTTAAGTAATGAATAGAATTAAATCTTCTAAGTGAAATCGTCTAACAGCTCCACTCAGAGTCGTTTAATGATTACTCAAGGTATCCCTCAGTAACGATTTGAAAAAATTCCCTCTCAGAGTCAGTTAATGATTCATTAACAACATTTAATGAACATCAAAGTTAAGTAAAGAAAAACCATTACTTAACATTTTAACGAAAGATAATACAATTTTTTGTTTGTTTTCAATAAATGTCATTTTCTCTAACGTTGCTGTAACCGTCGCAATGGCGCAGTGAGCAGAGCACTGGCGTGCCATGCGAGAGATCCGAATTCAAAACTTTTTTATTTTATATTTTTCTTTACTTTTTTCTTTTTTGAATAAATTTTTTTCTTTTAATTTTCAAGTTTTGTTGTTTTAAAATAAATATCTTTTAATTTCATTCAATATTTAGAAACTTGTTTCATTAATTTTTTGCTTTTCTTAAATAAATTTTCAGTTTTTATTGTATTAATTTATTTGTTTAGTTGTTGGAAAATTTATTGCTAAAAGATATAAAGAATAACGCTTAGACCTCCCCCTGATTTTTCAATTAGTCATTCGAAATATAGACTAGTTTTCAAGATTCTTGCCGGAATAGAGACTTTTGTCTTTCGAAAGACTGTGGTGAGATGAAAGGCAGATGCCAGAACTGGCCTGTTAGTTGTTTTGTTTGTCTGTTTGCAGTTTCTAAAAACTAAATTAAATTTAAAAAAATTAGTTTCCTTTTAAAAATAATAGGATCTACAAAAAAATTTAATAAAAATAAATGAAAATAAAATAAGTTTCCAAAAATTTACCAAAAAAAATAAAATAATAAATAAAAAAAGGAAAAACTCGAACTCAGATCTCTCGATGGTACGCCAGTGCTCTACTCACTAGGCCATTGTGACTGTTTACGTAGTGTGCGCAAAATTATATAAATACTTATTTTTGTATTTGACTCAAACTCAACGAAAAAAGTGAGTGATGCCACAAAAAGAAGGGCCCGCAACTTGGCCCATACTTAAATTTCATGAGTCCTTATCTTTTAACTCTGAGAGGAAACATTAATTAACATGATTAACGATCTTTAGTTAAGTGCCCGTTAGAGCTAATTTAATGAATGTTTCTGAGTGCGGCTGTTAGTATGTTATCAGTGGAAAATAAAATTTTCACTAAAGAAATGTGTGATTTTGGAAATACTTATGTACGTTCGAAATACGTTATACAATTTTATATAAAATTTAAATTTGTTGATGGAAAGTGCGTGCCCATAAATATGTAATTAATAACGCAAATTCTAACGTTTTTCTTATAATTATATATGTTGTACGTGTTTGAACTAAGTACTATAAAATAATGTTTGTACAAATATTTGGAGACTTAACGTTTATAAACATTGTTTATCGGTTTTTATGCTATGTTTTTTTAAATAATGGTCTTCTGTACTTATGCGATAATGCTTCATTTTGTTTCAATAGTTTCAATAATTAGTATTTGTTATATTTTTGGTTATTGTTTCTGATGAATAATAATTTGACGCACAATAAAATGTGTTAAATGTTTACAAAAATTCTACCACTCTTTTTTTTAGAGATCTGCCACAGTTTTTATTAACAATCTACCACTCATTTGGTTTCTGTGGTTACAACACTGACGCGAATTGACGCCAATTGAGACTTGCAGTTCCTGAATCTGGAATTTAATAAGCTATATCTGCATATTTAGAAATCCCTAATAGAACATTTCTTTTTAATTTTTTGAACGTCATTTTACACGAATTTTTCGTTTTTGATACGTGCTCTATTCTAATGGCCTTATTCTTAAAAAACAAAGTAGGTTTAAAGCATGGTAGAAAAAAGAAAGTAGTTTCACTTAATGACATTAGCAGCCATGTTAGCC
The DNA here is from genome assembly GCF_001687245.7 of Rhagoletis zephyria. NCBI lineage: Eukaryota > Metazoa > Arthropoda > Insecta > Diptera > Tephritidae > Rhagoletis > Rhagoletis zephyria. The sequence goes on from NW_016157466.1 coordinate 250,413, forward strand.
ATTTGACTTTTGCTGGGATTTTGTAATTTTCATCAAAATCTAGCTACCAGTTGAAAATTATAATAAATGTTTTCCTGAAATGAATTTGACATAACAAAATATAAAATAATTTTTTAAAATAATAAAAAGAAAAATGAGTTGCGCATTTGGAAGACGGTAAAAATGTTTTTAAATTTCCAGCGCTTCCTTTTGTGAATTCGATATTTAAATCTGATGTTAAAAGAGAACAAAACTAAATACGAAAATAAGAAGTTCGAAAAATTACATCTTGATGGGTTTGTTGAATTTATTAAAATAATGTCAACGCAAAATACATACATATAGATTAATTTCTAGTTCAGAAATACCATAAACGTAAGTAAGATGCCATTATCCATAGTATTTCGAAGTTAAATTGCATTCTTTTTATGTACATATTTTCAAAACATACATATGTGTATCATGTACTAGACTTGTTCGGTTTCGTATATAAATAAATATTTTTTAATACGCCACAATTTAAATTGAAACATAGAAACTATAATTACAAAATAAGAATGTAAAACCGTACTAAATACATGCATACACACATAATTTTTGATTTTACCTACATAAAGGGTGAACACACCAAAACTGCGACACTTTGGGAAGCTTATAACTTACCCAAAACGAATCAATATTTTGAAATTCAAATACCATAAGCTGACCATGACCTTAGTTGGACGTAGAAGAAATTTGAGTTGAGTTAAAAATGGGAACCGAGTTAGAAACGAGACAAACCATATTGCACGAGTTTATCAATGATCCGGCCTTAAGTACACGTAAAATTGCTAAAAATTAAAGATTGCACTATTCGACAGTTTGCAGGGTTTTAGTCGGTAGAAATAAGGCCTGGCAGTTACGAGAAAACCAGGGAGCGGGGGTTAGCATGGTCAAAGTGATAAAAACAGTGTTCGGAAGGTCCTCCGTGCGTTTTCGTGAGCTCCGAAGGTTTTGTCGCGTTATGTTACAAAATCCGTACGGAGATCGCCGTTTTTGGTACAAAAGGTAAAGCGGAAAGCTTCATTGAGATGTTCTACAGCTCAAACAGCACCAGACCGAGGCGCAAAGTAGAATGTTACAGCGAAATCCCGCAGTCGGAAGTTGTATGAATTCTAAATTTAAAAAATACAACTTCATTGTTATCAACTACGAAACCTACTGCTTTAAAAATTCAAAATATATCGCAGGTCAAGATTTTTATACTGCTGCAAGTCGTCAAGGTGCCCCTGACAGTTGTAAGCTGAAAATGAATTCCAAATTTCCAAAAAACGACATGGTTTGGCAAGCTATTTGTTCCTGTGGCCGTAAGAGCAGCCCTTTTTTCCCATCCGGGACAATGAATGATCAAGTTAATCGGGATGAGTGCCTCAAAAGGCGTCTTCTGTCATTTATCAACAGATAAGGAGTAGGCCACCGTTTTAGGCGGACATGGCAACCTGCCACTATGCCAAGGACACATTGCCGTGGTATAATGCAAATAGCATAAATTTTGTACCTCACGACTGCAATCCACCCAATAGCCCAGAGCCACGTCCTATTGGGGAATATTGGTCAATTGTCAAAGGAATCTTGAAGAAAACAGGTGAAACAGTGAAAAATATTGAAGAGTGCAAAACAAAGTAGTTGTGCGCATCGCGTGAAGACGAAGATGCAGTCGTGCAGAACATGATGGCGCGTGTGCGATGAAAATACCGATCACTTGCATATGGAGCAAATAATAACCAATATTTTAACATTTTAATAACATCTAAACTTCCAAGTTATATAATACAAAAAAAAATAATTTCAAAGCCTTCTAGTTTGTTTCTGGTAGTAATTTCTAAGTGTCGCAGTTTTGGTGTGTTCACCCTTTACGTGCTCTTCACTTAGGTCAAAGGATTTAAATTTGATAAACATAATTCATTTGTATTAAAAATGTTTTAGATTTATACCTATGGCTTTGAAATCTAGCAATTTTTAAACTCTTATTTGCTAAATAAAAGTTCCTCGCACTTAATTTCCATAAAGTTTTCTTTTCTAGCGTTTGCTTCACAGCGCAACTGCTCAAATGGCGTAAAAGGCTTGCGTGCAAATGAGCTCTTGCGTTTATTAACAAGCCTTTCAGATTCAAAATTGTAAGCGAAACGAAGCCAGTGAGCAATATGAATTGGAGCTCATAAGCGAAACACTTGTGAATACTTGCTCAACAGAAGCTAACTAGCTCACAAGCCGGCGCTCTCTTTTTCATAACAATAAGTGAGCGGCAGGGGAGCACGCCATAATCTCGACTTTGAAGATCCTGACTAGACATAATCCAGACAACTTTTAAAAATCCAGACAATCCAAAATCCAGACAGGACATAATACAGACATAACAAAATCTCGACCAAATAAAATACAGATAACACATTATTCAGACAAGACAAAATCCCGACGACTCAAAATCCCGACAAGACACAATCCAGACAAAAACAAGTAAGAAAGTCTAAGTTCGGGCGGAGCCGAACATTAAATACCCGGCGCAGGTACCGCTACATGGTAAGCCGGTGTGTATCAGTTTTGAGTAAATTAGCGTCCTTAAATTTCGAAATATTGAAGTTTCAAGCATTTCTGAAATTTGCCGTTATATGAAAAGTGGTCGTAATTTGAATCTGATTAATTTCAACGTTTTGCTTCTATGTGGCATACCGAGTTTGGTACAAATTGGTAGAAAGGTTACCGAGATACATATATGTGATCATAAGTGGGCGGTGCTACGCCCATTTTCCAAAATTTTGTCATACACGTATTTCTTGGCAAAGAATTGTTGCAAGCATAAATTTTGAGTAAATTAGCTTTAATATTTGTTCATTTATCGAAGAATTCGTATTTCTCCAAATTACCGTTATATGGGAGGTAGGCGTGGTTATTGTCCGATTTTAAAAATTTGGTATGCTGTAGCAAGACTAACAACTGTGTCAAGTTTGGAAGAAATTGGTGCAGCGGTTACCAAGATATACACATGTATCCATAAGTGGGCGTGGCTACGCCCATTTTAAAAAAATGTACAATATTCTTATTTTTCGTCTAAGGGTTATTGTAAATATCAATTTTGAGTGAATAATCTTCAGTAGTTACTAAAATATCGCAGTTTTCGTATTTCGGAAAATTACCGTTATATGGGAGGTAGGCGTGGTTATTGTCCGAAAGAAGTGCACATACCAAGTTTCGTTAAGATATCTCAATTTTTACTCGAGTTATCGTGTGCACAGACGGACGGACGGAC
>NW_016157466.1:257533-260513 GCF_001687245.7 Rhagoletis zephyria
TGCATTAAACACATGTTGATTTCCAATTATAACACTCTTCATTTGCTTAGGTTCGGCTCTATATAGAGTTTTCAGATGTTTCCAAAGTTTCTTTGGCTCTTTCTTCAGTCGTTCAAAACTATCCTCATGATATTTCTTCTTTGCATTCCTCCAAATATTAATAAATTTATTTCTACATTGTTTATATAGCTCCCACGCCTCTAAATACCAGTAGCCTGTTTCTTTCAACAGGAGAAATCTATTATAAGCTACATCCCTTTCCACCATGCGTTGTTTAATTTCTGCCGAAAACCACGGACACGGTTTACTTCGTACCCACATATCCGGTCTCCTGCCTTCCTGTATACTCTCACTCAATATTTGTTTTAAAAAGTGATATTTTGTCCCACAATCCATGTTTAAACTACTTTTATTTCTTAATTTATTCTGTACTACTTTAGATACCACTTCGTAATCAATCTTTCCCTTCATAAGAAACTTTTTTCGCTCACCTGTAGAACATGTGAGTCACCCTAAAATCGCAATATCAGTTATATAATGATCCGATATCCTTGGTGTGTGTAGTACTGTACATTTCATGTTTATATTATCGGTTATCACCAAAGGGGGGGGGGGTCGACTGGTCGAATTTCATGTTGAAATACAGAAATCATTTCTCTTTTAGCAATCAGACCATTAACATTTAAAACTATTAGACGCCTCTTAGATTCATTTACCTTTGTTTTGGATTGCTATATGCTTTCATACATAATTCTTCTTCTTTTCATGCTCATTCTTCTTTGATAAACAGGACACTCGCTACTGAGTACACTGTGGCTACAATCTAAATTTAATTGTAGCTTACCGTTTGCCTTCACACAATTCGGGAGCACGCCATAATCCCGACTTTGGAGATCCCGACTAGACAGAATCCAGACAATTTTTAAAAATCCAGACAATACAAAATCCAGACAGGACATAATACAGACATAACAAAATCTCGACCAAATAAAATACAGATAACACATTATTCAGACAAGACAAAATCCCGACGACTCAAAATCCCGACAAGACACAATCCAGACAAAAATAAATTACAATGCGTCCGGAAATGAAATTGATGACTTATGCTTAAATATAAACGGTTACCACTCCACATTTTTCGCTTCTTCACTGCAAGGAGCCTAACCCTCTCGACAACCATTTTACTACAAGGGCGAAGGCTGCGTATTCTCGTCGATGGCAAACTAATTCCAACGGTGAATAACCGGAAAATACGATAGCGTACCACTTGTCACGTAAAAAGACATTTTTCGGATTATGACACACGTGAACGTACTCTTTGCTCCATTTAGCTTATACTGCCTGACGTATCACGTAATTTTCTTACGTATCGTTTTCGATCCATGAAAGGATGTTACGATTCGAGCCCAGATCTAGCGCTCGTTCCCGGCGCATACAACCGAAATTGCCAACCAAGTACAGAGCCGTAGTCCTCAATTCGGCAGTACTTGGCCAAAGACAAAGAAACGGTGTTGCAACCATACAAAGCCGTCCGGTTCTAAATTATGCAGCGCCTGTGTGCTCGCCGGGGACAATTGGTTCGCAGTGGACGAAACTAAAGACATGCCACAATACAACACCCTGGACAACCAGAGTCTGATGCNAAGGCGCGAATGTGCTGACTGTTTGTTTGATGACAGGAGATACATCGTCTTGTCCTCGTTTACCACCAGACCCATTAGCTTTGCTTCCCTATCCAAGTTGGAAAAGGCATACNCAGCACTCCTGGGACTGGGAATGTACAGACAGGCTATTAACGGCATTTACAAACTCCAGTCAAGTGAATGCCGTCATCAGTGCCAATCAACACCTGTGGACGAGAGTGAGCTTCAACTGCCACGAGATACCCGCGTAACTCTGGCCCAACTCGCCTCCCAATATCGAAAATGAGTGGCCAGCATGTGGAGATTCCCCCCTTGACACCGACCACCTCTTCACATGCTCACTCAATCCAACTCAACTAATATCCCCCCTCTCCCTCTGGTTCTACCTCATCGAAATATCAAATCTCCAGGGCCTACCGTTAGTTGAGCCTGCGGACAATTACGGGCTAAGTAAGGCCTTACAACAATAACAANCTTTTCCAAGATTTGGCGTATTGTGAATACCTGGTCTGTGGTGGATTTGCCAGGTCTAACGCANTTTTTGAGTGAAAACAGAAGACAATCATGACAAAAATCCCGACAAAATATAAAAATAATTAAAAAAAAGCGCGATTTTTTAATTATTTTTATATTTTGTCGGGAATTCTTGTCTGGATTGTGTCCTGTTGGGATTATGTATGGTCGGGATTTGGTCGTGTCTGGATAACGTCTTTCGGGATTCTGTATTTCGGTNGTTGATGCATGCACCTTATCAACTCCTCGCCGCCGTACTTGAATAGCTCAGCTGGCAGGCTGTCAGCTCCAGCGGCTTTGTTGTTTTTCAGCCGCGTAATTGCTATACGTACCTCGTCATAGTCAGGCGGTGGAACGTCGACTCCGGTGGAACGGCGACTCCATCNCCAAAATCTGAGTTTTGCTTTATTTCCAATAAAGGTTGGAAATAAAACAATTTGCCTTTTTTCCCATTGCTTATTTATGGCGAAGTGCAAGAAGGCCCGCGGAAATAAAGCTCACGGGCTTTATTTCCTTTGCGAAAGAGCAATACTGGCCGCGGGCTTTATTTCCCAAAGGAAAGGAAATAACGCCCGCTTGATTTATTTCATAAAAAAGGAAATAAAGCCCGTGAGTAGTATTTTCTCCGGCTTTATTTTACTGAAACATTCCAATTATATATACAGGCATACATTTGCATAAAATGGAACGTATTTTAAACTAATCTTTCTTCTCTTAATTCTTCTTAAAGAAAGAAAGAACCGCCAAAGCGATTTTGGGNCATATGTCGGTTTGTTGAAGAGTGCTCTCTGAGAGCAGGTGTGAGAGTAGCGAAAGCGCTA
>NW_016157466.1:263312-265097 GCF_001687245.7 Rhagoletis zephyria
AGTAATGAATAGAATTAAATCTTCTAAGTGAAATCGTCTAACAGCTCCACTCAGAGTCGTTTAATGATTACTCAAGGTATCCCTCAGTAACGATTTGAAAAAATTCCCTCTCAGAGTCAGTTAATGATTCATTAACAACATTTAATGAACATCAAAGTTAAGTAAAGAAAAACCATTACTTAACATTTTAACGAAGGATAATACAATTTTTTGTTTGTTTTCAATAAATGTCATTTTCTCTAACGTTGCTGTAACCGTCGCAATGGCGCAGTGAGCAGAGCACTGGCGTGCCATGCGAGAGATCCGAATTCAAAACTTTTTTATTTTATATTTTTCTTTACTTTTTTCTTTTTTGAATAAATTTTTTTCTTTTAATTTTCAAGTTTTGTTGTTTTAAAATAAATATCTTTTAATTTCATTCAATATTTAGAAACTTGTTTCATTAATTTTTTGCTTTTCTTAAATAAATTTTCAGTTTTTATTGTATTAATTTTTTTGTTTAGTTGTTGGAAAATTTATTGCTAAAAGATATAAAGAATAACGCTTAGACCTCCCCCTGATTTTTCAATTAGTCATTCGAAATATAGACTAGTTTTCAAGATTCTTGCCGGAATAGAGACTTTTGTCTTTCGAAAGACTGTGGTGAGATTAAAGGCAGATGCCTGAACTGGCCTGTTAGTTGTTTTGTTTGTCTGTTTGCAGTTTCTAAAAACTAAATTAAATTAAAAAAAAATAGTTTCCTTTTAAAAATAATAGAATCTACAAAAAAATTTAATAAAAATAAATAAAAATAAAATAAGTTTCCAAAAATTTACCAAAAAAAAAATAAAATAATAAATAAAAAAAGGAAAAAGATAATTTGCTGCAGTAGGACTCGAACTCAGATCTCTCGATGGTACGCCAGTGCTCTACCCACTAGGCCATTGTGACTGTTTACGTAGTGTGCGCAAAATTATATAAATACTTATTTTTGTATTTGACTCAAACTCAACGAAAAAAGTGAGTGATGCCACAAAAAGAAGGGCCCGCAACTTGGCCCATACTTAAATTTCATGAGTCCTTATCTTTTAACTCTGAGAGGAAACATTAATTAACATGATTAACGATCTTTAGTTAAGTGCCCGTTAGAGCTAATTTAATGAATGTTTCTGAGTGCGGCTGTTAGTATGTTATCAGTGGAAAATAAAATTTTCACTAAAGAAATGTGTGATTTTGGAAATACTTATGTACGTTCGAAATACGTTATACAATTTTATATAAAATTTAAATTTGTTGATGGAAAGTGCGTGCCCATAAATATGTAATTAATAACGCAAATTCTAACGTTTTTCTTATAATTATATATGTTGTACGTGTTTGAACTAAGTACTATAAAATAATGTTTGTACAAATATTTGGAGACTTAACGTTTATAAACATTGTTTATCGGTTTTTATGCTATGTTTTTTTAAATAATGGTCTTCTGTACTTATGCGATAATGCTTCATTTTGTTTCAATAGTTTCAATAATTAGTATTTGTTATATTTTTGGTTATTGTTTCTGATGAATAATAATTTGACGCACAATAAAATGTGTTAAATGTTTACAAAAATTCTACCACTCTTTTTTTTAGAGATCTGCCACAGTTTTTATTAACAATCTACCACTCATTTGGTTTCTGTGGTTACAACACTGACGCGAATTGACGCCAATTGAGACTTGCAGTTCCTGAATCTGGAATTTAATAAGCTATATCTGCATATTTAGAAATCCCTAATAGAACATTTCTTTTTAATTTTTTGAAC
>NW_016157466.1:272731-290362 GCF_001687245.7 Rhagoletis zephyria
CTCTGGTATGTATGCGTAAATTTGGGTATATTTGCTCTTACTTGTTAACTGATCAAAATATGTGCAAACAAGTTACGGATTTATAATAAATATTGCAGCTTTAAACTTTTATGTAATATAAAGAAAACAATTTCGCGTTAGAAATTACAGATGGTACCATCGATATGTTAACAACTCATGACAGCCATATCGCAAGATGAATTTTTTGAGTTACAGAAACACTTTTCATAACGTTCTCGATACGAGCCTTGCGATAACAAATCATTCGTTATTATATCGCAAAGTTACATAAATGGGCTTCTGGTGTATGCTTTGATGTTTGTCACGGGGCTCTTTTTGAATTACAACCACATCATCTGGTTTACGAGTAAGGGGCGAGCGGGTGTATCGTAAATCTGTTTTTTTTTTTTTTTAAGTTTATGTTTGTTAATCAACTCTTTAGCTAAGGCATGCGACTTTGCATAAGGCATTTTACTTCCTTGGCATAATTTTCAACGTTATATATTAGGTCTATTTAAATTTTTTGCAATTCATGTGGTAAAATAGCCTTTTTACCGAAAAATAATTCAAAAGGGGTAAATTTATTATCAAAAAGTGTGCTAGACTTTGTATTACACGTTTATATAGCGAGCCGCTTGCTCCAAGAAGACACTCGCTTGCAGCCGCACCTACTGGTGAACAGACGCTGCAGACTTTAGTGAGCCTTTAAACCGAATAAGTCAGAGTGGCCCCACCGAAGCTCCCTCTCTTTCTGTCGTGACCCAAGGCTCTACTCGGATTGGTTACCGCATCTCGCGCATCTCGTTGCTCACGTTGCCCAGAGTGCGCGAACGAGGACGCAAGGGTCGGGATTGAGTATAGCCACGCAACTGTAACTGCATACCCAGCGCAACGACTATACCCCATTGCACGCCATTTTAAACTAATTGCTCTCTATTTTTGCATACAGTGTAGTTCCGCGTTAAATTCCCTTCTGCAGTATACGCATCAAATCGAACGGTATTTTTCCCAGTAACTGATAAGCGAATTATTGGAAATTAAAGGTAAATTGTTACTGTTTTTTAGCTTTCAATGCGATGCGCATATTTGTTTTCAGGGTTTTAAGTATTTCAGTGGTGGCGGGCAAACGCAGACGGCCGCGGCACGCGCGCCGCCCCGCGTCGCGTCGCACAATGGCGCCAACGCGGAGCGCCGCGATTGAGCGCCAACAGCTCGTCTCATCATTTTAAACTTTGCACAGATTGCTTTGCAGAGCACAGTAGGTGTACTTATCTCAATGGTAATACATGCATTTTATGTCCAATTTGCCGTCAAATTATTCGACATGTTCCTTTTTTTTGTTGAAACTTTGAATTATTTAATTTTCATACACATGCACATATGTACATACATACATATGTTTTAAATAAATGCATTAAAATTTCTTAATTTCAATTTCTTCGTATAATAAAGGAAAACAAATATTTAGTTCAATGTTAGTTAGTTTTAGTTTAGAACAGGGGGTTTTTAATGTACACATTTTAAAATGGAGACAAGAGCCACAATAAAGATGAAATAACGCCCGCGGGCTTTATGTAATTTTTTAGGAAATGAAGCCCGCGGGCGTTATTGCCATATCGAAAGGGAAATAATGCCCACCGGTAAAACGCAATAAAGCTCGCGGGCTCAATTTCTTTTACGAAAAGGCAATAACGCCCACTGGCTTTATTTCTTTTTTTTTAGGAGGGCCTTATTGCACTCCACCCTTATTTATACTATTTGTAAAAAAAAAACAATTTACTGACAGAAGGAAAAAAAAACTTTATTTATTCCAAAAATACAATTAAACCAAGGCACATTGAACAGGTAGTATCAGTATAGCAGCTGATTTGATTTTTTTTTTTAATTATTTGTTCTCAAATATTTTTAATTTCTTCTCACAAAGATTCTAAATTGTTAAAATCTATTTGCATGTGAAACCTTTTTCCATACAAAACCAGCGATTGAATAGCAGCTTTTGGAATGCTGGCCAAACTCAGCAGCACAACCGCTGATTACTGGGCCTGGCACAGGATGGATCAAAGCTTCGAGAAGCCAACCAATTTACTAAGAAAGAAAGTTGCAACAATTTTCATTTTTTCAATTTAAATTTGTATCTTTTTTGTATCTCACATGGCACGCTTTGATGTAGAAGAAAAAAATCAGAACAGTTTTTGACACTTTCGATACCAGAAGCATGCTGTTTTTGCTCAAATACTCTAAACCTGTTTGATAGGCCTTGAATTAAACAAAAACTGTGACATAATTTATAAACAGATGAAGTAATAAAACGGCTTTCTCGCTTTGTTTTCTGACATTCGGCTGCCTTATAGTCACATTTTATAGGCAAATTTTCAAATAAGGCAGTGGCACCTGGTAAATTCCACTATGGGGTCCATGCAATAACACCATACACAATAATTCCCATTACTTGGAGATTAAATAGCAGTTTCAGAAGTTAACTAGTGTTTTTTTATTATTTTTCTTTTTTCTAAACGGTTATAATGCCACCAGTGCATAATTTCGAAAGGAGGGGAGGGGGCGGGGGAGCCGAACGCGGCGCACAAACGCGGACCGCCGCGACGCTGGGCACTTTCAAAATTGTATACATACAAATCCGTCCATTTAACTAGTTCATGTACTACTTTTTGTCAAATGTAACTGGGTGACTACCTATGTGCACTATTTTGCTTTACTACTCAATTGTTAAGTTTAAAAGTTGGTCTTATTGCTCAACGAGAAATGAAATAAAGCAAAATTCGTGTTATTTTACATTCAATTGGGAAATAACACAAATTTGCGCTGTTGCCGTTTGTGTTATTTCACCCTCCTGTTTTATTCATTCAGTGCTCTGGTATGTATGCGTAAATTTGGGTATATTTGCTCTTACTTGTTAACTGATCAAAATATGTGCAAACAAGTTACGGATTTATAATAAATATTGCAGCTTTAAACTTTTATGTAATATAAAGAAAACAATTTCGCGTTAGAAATTACAGATGGTACCATCGATATGTTAACAACTCATGACAGCCATATCGCAAGATGAATTTTTTGAGTTACAGAAACACTTTTCATAACGTTCTCGATACGAGCCTTGCGATAACAAATCATTCGTTATTATATCGCAAAGTTACATAAATGGGCTTCTGGTGTATGCTTTGATGTTTGTCACGGGGCTCTTTTTGAATTACAACCACATCATCTGGTTTACGAGTAAGGGGCGAGCGGGTGTATCGTAAATCTGTTTTTTTTTTTTTTGAAGTTTATGTTTGTTAATCAACTCTTTAGCTAAGGCATGCGACTTTGCATAAGGCATTTTACTTCCTTGGCATAATTTTCAACGTTATATATTAGGTCTATTTAAATTTTTTGCAATTCATGTGGTAAAATAGCCTTTTTACCGAAAAATAATTCAAAAGGGGTAAATTTATTATCAAAAAGTGTGCTAGACTTTGTATTATACAAAAAAGTAAAATAATTTAAATCCCATTTAAAAGTTTGGTTATCTCCGATAAAATTTCGTTTTTATATTCTGTTCCTAACTCTGATTTAATTGAATTCATGATGCCGTTAGCTAATATACACTAAGGGGAAAAAATATTAAAATCAAATAGAAACGTAATTGATCATACTATAAACGTCAATGAAAGTTCTGTATATTGGTAAATATTCAATTCAATTACGCGCATATTAAAATGACCGCGTTTGTACTGAAAAAGCATCCGTAAAGTAAATAATTGGACAAAAACTAAAAAAAAAAATTTTTTTGAATGTTGCCTGCAGTGGAATTCGGACCCGACCACCTTCGGATATCAACAACTTGTGGCAAGCATCTTTGCGCACTCAGCTACACCCGGGCATATAAATTCGCTTTCAAATGTTGAATATCCATCAACGCCACAGCACGCGATTTGTACGGATAAACATGTATGTACTATGTATGTATGTGTGTGTTGTCACCGCCCTGCAAAAAATGGGACTAATCCGGGATGACTGCGGGAGCAATCGCAAAGGAGCATGCGACTAATACCACTTTTGATCTCTTTATATGGAATGAACTGATCGCTTTTGTTCGAGCATGTCCTATGAAGAGACTAATTGTTCACCTTTATACCCGAACGGGTATAAAAAGCGACTAGTCACTTTTAAAAAATAAAAATAAAAACGCTAGCAGAGATTCGAACCGGGGTGCTCAGTTTTGTTAGGCGAATACTCTCTCTGTGTACCAACGCCGCACATGAAATTTCATTGACTAAGTGCGTACATATCATTAAATCGTTAATAGTACCCGTTAGAGATGAGTTGGGGACTAATTGATCTCCAGTTATACCCATAAGGGATGAGTGGAGACTAATTGGCCTCCATTAGTACCCGCGTGAGACTAGTTGGGACTAATTAATGCCCAATTGTACCCGATTGAGAGTAATCTCGGAATACTCTCTTTAGAGAATAGTCGCACAATTTTTTGCAGGGCGCTCTCAGACCAGCGCTCTGCATGCTTGGGGTGCGTATGTACATATATATACATACTCAGATGTGAACAGTAAAATACGTGCGTAATAAATTTTGTATGAAAATATTATTTTTAAATACAAAAATTTTTAAACGATATAAAATGTTCATTTTTACTATGCATTATTTCCTTCAGTGTACATAAAAGTTTCAAAGATAGCGGAAGCAATTCTATAAGCAGATTTGTCTGGTATAGCCACGGTGAAAGGGCTGCCAGATTTGTGTTACGCAAAACCGAGGCAATTTTTTAAAAGTGTCCTAAACAGCTAACCATATCGCATAGGGGAAAAATTTTTCCATTCTTTGAAACGTTACGTTTTTGTCTCTTTTTATTGTGTACGGGGAATGAAATCTGGATGTCCTCTCTAATAATTAGTAGTAGTAAAAACACTGTAAATACCAGGGCTCTGACTTTTTTCTGCCTTTTTTTAAATTTAATAATTATGTGAACACATGAAAAGGCTCACGCGGATAGGTACATTGGAAAACAAGAACGACATTAAACATATTTTCTCAAACATGTGAACAGTTAATAATATACTTGAGTGTTTTCAACCCGCTTTTTTGGAATATGCTATTAATTTTTCAATTGTCTATTACAGTGTGCGATTTTTTTTCAGTAAAATAAATTACAGTTTCATTGAGTTTGTTTGCTACATATTTACGTAGAAAATTTCCAAACATGATTCGACTGCAAATGAAAACCAAATTCAGAACTATTGATTTCAGCATATTTTAGAAAATGGGGTCAAAACCGTGCATTTTACAATGAAATTATTCCGAAAAAGTTTCGGTAAAATACCTGGGTTTCATGAAAAATATATTTAGTAAAATTACAGTGCTACAAAAAAGCATAAAGTGGAAATACCTGAGAAGTTATGTATATTTTCTGGTAAGTCTTTTCGAGCAAAACCAGAATCGAAATATGAAATTTGCCAAATACCCGCAAAATCTTGATTTACCGTTAAAAAACCGGCTTTTTCGTACATTTGCGCACTAAGCCTGTAACTTAGTTCATTACGGACCGAGTTTCGGTTTAATGCCGGACTTAAAAAGAAGAAACTGCGGCCTTTCGAACGATATATATGTGAGTAAAGAAACCATATAAAATCTGTGTGTATTTACCCACACAATTTTTTGTTTCTACTTTTTCAACTTTGGTGAGGCTTTTACGCACTATTTTATAAAAAACCATAGTAGTCCTAAATTTATTGTAAAACTAAATTTAATAGCGAGCAAAAAGTGTTAATTTTTAAAAATCGGATGAAATTTTACTGAGTTATTAAACTTTTTATGAAAAAAAAATTTTACAAAAATATTATTTTTGACTATACTACTCAAAAATGTTTTCTTAACTGTTTTTTCTTAATTAAGCATCATCAGTTTCTCGTCGTAGAATATTCTGAAATCATTTTTATACCCATATACTTTATTCACAAAACGGTTGCTTGTAACAGCCAAATCGAATCGAGATAGATAAAGACAAATGTATACATATATAAATGATCACAATGAAAAAAGAAATCGATTAAGCGGTGACTCAAGCAAAAATTGAGATATCTTAGCGAAACTTGGTATGTGTACTTCTTTTCAGCGTAGGACGGATAACGGTAGTTTTCAGATATACGAAAACTGCTATATTTTGGTAACTAGTGAAGCTTATTCACTCAAAATTAATATTTGCAATGATTTTGAGACGAAAAATAATAATATTATACATATTTGGGAAATTTTTCGTAGCCACGCCTACTTATGATTTCATTTGTATATCTCGGTAACCGCTCCACCAATTTCCACCAAACTTGGCACGGTGTTGGCCTTATTATTATTGTTATTTATTTTTTCCTCCGAAACGTTTTTTAATTGTAGCTATTTCTTGGTGAAAGTGTTCGCCTCGTTCATCACTGAACTGGCCCAAATTATGTGGGAAGAAGTCCAAATGCAAATGGATGAAATGATTTTTTATGGACATGTTAAAACCCATTAGTACTTTCGAACGATATATATGTGAGTAAAGAAACCTTATAAGATCTGTGTGTATTTACCCACACAATTTTTTGTTTCTACTTTTTCAACTTTGGTGAGGCTTTTACGCACTATTTTATAAAAAACCATAGTAGTCCTAAATTTATTGTAAAACTAAATTTAATAGCGAGTAAAAAGAGTTAATTTTCAAAAATCGGATGAAATTTTACTGAGTTATTAAACTTTTTATGAAAAAAAAAATTTTACAAAAATATTATTTTTGACTATACTACTCAAAAATGTTTTCTTAATTAAGCATCATCAGTTTCTCGTCGTAGAATATTCTGAAATCATTTTTATACCCATATACTTTATTCACAAAACGGTTGTTTGTAGCAGCCAAATCGAATCGAGATAGATAAAGACAAATGTATACATATATAAATGATCACAATGAAAAAAGAAATCGATTAAGCGGTGACTCAAGCAAAAATTGAGATATCTTAGCGAAACTTGGTATGTGTACTTCTTTTCAGCGTAGGACGGATGGTATTGAAAATGGCCAAAATCGGACAATAACCCCGCCTACCTCCCATATAACGGTAGTTTTCAGATATACGAAAACTGCTATATTTTGGTAACTAGTGAAGCTTATTCACTCAAAATTAATAATTGCAATGATTTTGAGACGAAAAATAATAATATTATACATTTTTGGGAAATTTTTTGTAGCCACGCTTACTTATGATTTCATTTGTATATCTCGGTAACCGCTCCACCAATTTCCACCAAACTTGGCACGGTGTTGGCCTTATTATTATTGTTATTTATTTTTTCCTCCGAAACGTTTTTTAATTGTAGCTATTTCTTGGTGAAAGTGTTCGCCTCGTTCATCAATGAACTGGCCCAAATTATGTGGGAAGAAGTCCAAATGCAAATGGATGAAATGATTTTTTATGGACATGTTAAAACCCATTAGTACCACCGTAAGCATTCAATCAACCGTGACATAGTTGTCGCTTCTGTGGTTTCGAACGAAATTATTGCATAGCGCTACAAAACACTTCCATGCACGTTTTTCTACAGAGCTTAGCTTGTTCAAAAAGCTGACTTCGCTCATAATTTGACGAATTTGAGGCCCTATGAAAATACCTAAAATTCATAAAAAGAGATAAAACTGATGAAAAAGTATTAGATGAGGGAATAAAAAATTAATAACTCCTTTTATTTTTGCTTCACTCAATTTTGGGAACACCACTTTAAGATGGCAAAAAGCGTTGCTATTTACATCTAATTTATTTAACAATTATGAGTGTTCTCGGAGTCTTGCAAAGACCTTGCACGGCGACTGGATTGCACGAAAGTTTCATATTATCCTATGTTTAAATACAGTGGTAGTAGGACAACATTTTGAGCTTTAACCAATGGGACGTTTAAAACGTTTTACCTGCCTATTTGATCCGGATCTCGGAATGGTCATAATTTGTGATCATAGAAAACGTCAAATTAAAAAAAAAGCGCTCAAGAAAACATTTTTGAGTTGTATAGCCAAGAATTATATTTTTACAAAAATTTCGTTTTCATTAAAAGTTTGATAGCTCAGTCCGATTCATCCGATTTTTGAAAATAAACGCTCGTTTTACTCGCCATTAAATTGAGTTTTACAGCCAATTTAGGACTAGTATGGTCTTCTTATAAAATAGTGCGTAAAAAGCTCACCAAACTTGAAAAAAGGTGAAAAAAGTAAAAAAAAAGTGTTTTGCTGGGTAAATACACACAGATCTCTTAAGGTTTATTCACATATATATCGTGTCCTTTTTAAACCCGGCAATAAACCGAAATTCGGTTCATAAAGAACTAAGTTACAAGCTTATAAGTGCGCAAAAGTACGAAAGACCGCCTTTTTAACGGTAAATCAAGATTTTGGTAGTGTTTGGCAAATTTCATATTTCGATTCTTGTTTTACTCGAAAAGAACTACCAGAAAATATACATAACTCCCAGGTATTTTTTAGTGTCGCATAGTGTTGTGCGCTAAAAGTTGATAACAATATTTTTCCTTGAATATTTATCCTTATAAAGCATTTAAAATCGTTTCCATATACTTTTCCATAATGTGACAAAAAATAGGGATTTCCAAAACTTAACAACCGAAAATATGCCAATTTCGTAATATCCGGCCAATTTGAAAAAAATATTGGAATACGGAGTCAACGAAAAAATATTAGTATTGAATAAACTACTGGTATTTGTATCTGCCTATGTATATTTCAGATTATTAAAGGTGAAATATTAATAGTTTTAAAAAAACTCTTGGTTTAATTTTCTACGTTGGATCTCTTCATACCTCTATGATAGATCACAAAGGGTAATGTTTAAAAATACTATTTCTGACGTCATTGATGTTACTTCAGGAGTCCCGCTAGGTAGCTACCTAGGCCCGATTCTGTTCTTGCTTTTTATAAACGATATTTCTACAGATCAGTGGCGTAGCCAGGGGGGATAGATCCCCCCGTTCGTCACTGAACTACAATTATTTACTTTTGAATTAATAACACAATACTATTTTATCCTTCTGATTTAAAATTTTTTTATTTCAGACGGATGACAAATTATCTTTTAATAAATATATGAGTAGTCCACTTGCAAACAGCGTTATGTGATTTTATAAAAGTAAACCATAAATAAAAAAAAAACGTCTACGACAACAAGTAACATCCGAACTGTATCTTTTTTTATTACCTTAAAATTTGGATAAATAAGAGCCTAATACCATAAAAAAAAAAATTGCAGTATGGTAGATTTACAAATTTTATATTTAAAAATTTAATATTGCAAGTTTTGAAACAGTAACTTTTACATAGCTAGCTTTTTTTAGCTTTTCGCGTTCTCTCCTCGAGGAAGATTGGTTTGCTTCTTTTTTGCGACCTCTTCCACTAGGCACCGAAACTACCACGTTTTCTTGCAGTTTTCTAAGTTCATACGAAGAGGAGACATTTGAAAGTGTATAAGTAAGTATTATAGCGACTTTTGCAAGAGTGGTTAATATTTCATGCTATTTTTTTCAGAATATAGAAAAATTTTTCACTCTGCTGTTAGTGGAAATGAAACCCACCAAAAACTAAAAATCTAAATAAAATTTACATAGCGCACTTTGCAAGTGGACTACTCAATTGTTGAATATGCTATCTTATTTGTCCCTTCTTTTTATACAATTAAGGAGCGGCTGAATGGTTTAACGATGTTAGCGGTACATAATGATGTGCCGATTACAACACAAGAAGTAATTGAAAAAATGTGTGTTAAGCAACGAAGATTAAAAATCGCTTTATAAGTAATAAGATTTTGTAGACTTGTACATAAATAAATGTAAATAGATACGCGTAAATATATAAATATGCAGATATATTCAATGTGTAAAAACTGAAGTGTATACTAACGAAAATTCTACAAAACAAAACTGGACTACACATTAATTAATTAAAATGGTGTAGTAATTAAATTTTTTAAATTTAAATAAAGCATGAATTCCCCAGGGAATAACCGAGTAGACAAAAAATATATAACGGTAGAAATGGCACATACATACATATATGAAAGAATGCCCACAGGCGACGCACTATAGGCAAAACACGAGTTTTTTTTTCAAAATCGTAGATCTTCGCTTAGAAAAGAGATAATGGAATGCAGCATTTAACCCTTTAATGCAGAGTCTGTCATATACGAAACGCTTTTTAACCCTTTCAAGGCAGAGGAAAAAGGTTCTCAATATGCTTTAGAACGTGCTTTTTCTCATGTTGAAGTAGATATTAATCGTAAAAAATTTTTCCATAGTAAAATAATAATAAAAAAAAAATAAAAAATAAAAAAATTAAATTAGAAATAAAAATTAAAATAAATAAAAAGTACGTTGAAAACATATTGAGAACCATTTTGCCTCTGCCTTTAAAGGGTTTAAAAGCGTTTCATATATGACAGACTCTGCATTAAAGGGTTAAATGCTACACTTTCGTAAATATATCGACCAGTATAACCATTTTTGTTATATAAATTTTTTTGTGAAAGCTGATAGTTTACGAGTTATTAGAGTTTAAAGGTCGCTTTTCTTTTTTCCAATCTGGCCACTCGGGTACAGCATCCAATGTCCCAAGAATCGAGTCTTAAGATAAAATAAAGAGAAATCTTTCAGAAACAGTGCTAATGGTGTATAAAATATACTGTTTTTTAGTGGAATGGGAGCCAAAATCCAAAATTAAAAAAGTGACATTTTGAACGGTATTTTGAGGGTTAAGTTATTGTTGTTGTAACTTCTTTATAGTTTTCCTATATTATATGATCATTTATCTTCACGATAAAAAAATGTTCATTCCATTATCTCAAAGCGAAGATCTACGATTTTGAAAAAAAAACTCGTGTTTTGCCTATAGTGTGACGCATCTAGCCATTGTGTATCACAAATTTAAGTTATCGATGCAATTTTTTTTAATCCCCCCCCTTCGCCAAATCCTGGCTACGCCACTGCTACAGATATAAAATTTTCAAAAATTCCAATGTACGCAGATGATGTGAAACTTTATAAATCGTACGTATCAATCAAACAAAAGCATTTGCTACAAGCAGACTTAAACAGCATGGTTAACTGGTGCTATGTAAATCGTATACCTCTAAATCTGGAAAAATGTAAAGCAATGTGCTTTTCGAGAAGAGGTGTGCAGCCACTTTCTTATACAATAGATACCCGTAATTTGGAACAGGTATACAGTTTTGTGGACCTTGGTATCACAATGGAACCTAAAATTTATTTTAATCTTCACATTAATGTGACAGTCAACAAGGCTAAAGGTGTACTCGCATTTGTGAAACGATGGTCAAAAGAATTTAGTGACCCTTATATCACTAAAACCCTGTTTACAACATTAGTTAGACCGATTCTGCAATACGGTTCGGTGATTTGGAATCCAAGGTATCACATTTAGTCAGACAAGACAGAATCAATTCAAAACCAATTCCTACTTTTTGCTTTAAGAAATTTTGGTTGGGATTCTCAATTTAACCTTCCGCCTTATACGAGCCGATTAAAACTTATTAATCTTCCTAGACTTGTCAGTCGCAGGGAAATGCTTGGTACACTTTTTATGGTTAAATTACTGACAGGCTCAATTTCAAGTCGGCTCCTTCTGGGTGAAGTTATCCTTAATGTTCCCTGCCGTGTATCAAGACACTTTTATACCCTATTTTTGAAAACTTGTAAAACTAATTTTGAATTACACGAGCCACTCCCTTGCTTATGCCAGGATTTTAACTCTCATTCCAACACATTTGATATATCTGATTCGCTTTTCAGCATTAAGAAAGCGATACTATCCTCTCTCAATAATTGAATTGTTAACATAAAGACATAAAATCAGCTGATGAATTTGGTTCTGTAGCTGAACACTTTTAGATCTCGACACTTAACAAATTCCTGCCTATCGTGACTCGGCGTAAAAATTGAAAATATTGGTTCCGTACGTCATGCGGTCTGTGCCCCTCGTGCGGATGGGCCGGAATGGAAGGTAAAAACCGTTGGGATTATTATTATTACTATTAGTATTATAATAAGCAATGCATTTTTTCGTTATTGATTTTATTTTGAATCTGTGTTGTAAATATTAGGAGGCTATTTTCAATAATTTTACAGTACCTGCATTTTCGTTTCTAAATATTCACAAATTCATTGGCCTTTTCGAAGAAACACCAAAAATCGGTGGAGTGCAATAAGGCTCGTGAAAATACATATATATGTATGTATGTATGCACATGTGTATGGAAATTAAATAATTAAAAGTTTCAACAAAAAAAGGAACATGAAAAGTTAAACAAATACTTTCGTCGATTGTCGAATAATTTGACGGCAAATTGGACACAAAATGATTGTATTACCATTTAGATAAGTACGCCTACTTTGCTCTGCAAATCAATCTGTGCAAAGTTTAAAATGATTGGCCGATTGGCGGTGTGTGCCTTGATGTCACACAAACCCTTCGACCACGGCTGATTTATGTTATTCTGCCCTTTAATCATTTTTGTTGTTTGCGAAAATTTTCAGTCGCTTTCTCAGTTAAAACAACCCACAATCTAGATCACCACAGTATTTCTGCGGCGTGGGTACACAAACAATTCCAACTCCTCATCGTACATTCATATAGAGCAATTAAATAATGTAAGTATATAAACAAATAAGTTTTCCGGCGTAATGGCGAGGGGGGATGCGAGCCTGTTGGCGCTCAGTTATTGGCAAAAATACCGTTCGATTATATGCGTATACTGCAGAAGGGAATTTAACGCAGAACTACACAGTATGCAATAATAGCAATTCGTTTAAAATATGTTGCATTTTATGCAAACGTATGCCTGTATACATAATTGGAATGTTTCAGTAAAATAAAGCCAGAGAAATACTACTCACGGGCTTTATTTCCTTTTTTATGAAATAAATCAAGCGGGCGTTATTTCCTCTTCTTTGAGAAATAGAGCCCGCAGCCATTATTGCTTTTTCGCAAAGGAAATAAAGCCCGCGGGCTTTATTGCCTTTTATTGGTGGGCGCTATTTCCCCTTCGAAATAAAAATAACGCCCATGGGCTTTATTTCTCTTTTTTTGGGAAATAAAGCCCATGGGCCTCCTTACAAGTTTTTATACCCGAGCGCACTTGCGCACAAGGGTTTTATAACTTTGTTCACATATAGGTTGTTTGTAATAGTGAAAACGAATCGAGATAGATATAGACAAATGTATATATAAATTATCAGAATGAAAAAAGAAATCGATTAAGCGGTGACTGTCTGTCCGTCCGTCTGTGCACACGATAACTCGGGTTAAAATTGAGATGTCTTAACGAAACTTGGTGTGTGTACTTCCTTTCAGCGTAGGACGGATGGTATTGAAAATGGGCAAAATCGAACAATAACCACGCCTACCTCCGATATAACAGTAGTTTTCAGAAATACGATAACTGCGATATTTTAGTAACTGCTGAAGCTTATTCACTCAAAATTGATATTTACAATAATTTTTAGACGACAAATAAGAATATTATAATTTTTTGGAAAACGGGCGTAGCCGCGCCCACTTATGACTATTTGTGTATATCTTCTTAACCGCTCTACCAATTTCTCCCAAACTTTGAACAGTTGTCGGCTTTGGTACAACATACGAAAAGGATGAAAATTATTAAAATCGGACAATAACCACGCCCACATCCCATATAACTTATATGACCAACCGTGCTTTCTTCGGAAGTACATTACTTCTTTTTTAGCTCTTGTACTTCGTACTTCGAAGTACAGTCAAATGTACTTCTTTGCACTATTTTGTACTTCAGGTCCTGTAGTTCTCTGATCTTCTGGACGATCGTCACATGGCCTGGGCGCTGAATTCGTTCAAACCATTAAAGTCGCCGGGGACCGATGGCATCATACCTGCGAACTGCGTGGGGGCCGGGTACATCCCCAAGGCTTGGAGGGTAGTCACTGTTGCGTTCATCCCGAAGGCCGGAAAAGGCTCTCATGTTTTTTCCTAGGGATTTTAGGCCTATCAGTCTGTGTTAGTTTTTGCTAAAACCGCTAGAGAGATGGTTATACCTGTACATAAGAGACGCGATTCCTCGTGACTATCTTTCAAGAGCTCAACATGCTTATTGCAAGGTCGGTGGATACCACTCTGCACTAATGATGAGCGATTTTTCACTACCGGTGATTTTATCACTGTGATTTCAAAATCGCTTATAGTCACTGCTACTACCAAACCATAATATCAGCGATTGGTGATTTTTCTACTCGCATGTTATTTCGCTGTGAATGAAAATCACATCTGGCAATAGCTAGTCAACAGAAGTTACGAATGATGATTTTTTCTATCATGGTAGAAAGGGTGATTTTATATTTTTTTATTATTTCAAAATTTGTATTAACGAGTAAAGATTGCTGCAAATATTAATAAAAAACGAAGTGAAATATCGCAAGTTTTGAGCGAATAAATGAAGATTTCCCTCTTTTCCCCACAATCATTTTTTCCACTGAAATCCCTACGGGTATGGAATTATCCTTACATGTACCATCACTGATTCGTCATCATTTATTAGAACTAACTATTAACATTTCTGTGTTATTAAACGATCTAGCGATCGCAATAGCCATAAAAAATCACTGCGACCTAAAATCGCAATCACTCTTTTCACTGATACTAAAAAATCGCTATTTCGCCCATCACTACTGAGAAGTGGTATTTTATCAAAGCCAGGTTACTGAATGTGAGTTGGAAGTATTAAAAACCCGCCGTGGCACCTACCAGAAGGCTACACGTTCACGCAGTGTATCCCTGGAACCATTTTAAGGTAAACAAAGAGCGATTGATACCTTTCGTATGCCTACCTTGCAGACGAGATTTTGTAATGTCATAGTTTTCAACCGCCTAAATACCTTAACTTGCTTAAAAAATACATAAAATGGGCACAGAAATTAAATATAACATCTTTAAACTATTTGTCATATTGGCATAAAAATGTGAGGGTGGTCCTTAAAAATTAAATGAAAAATTTTTGGTAATACCTCGATCCCAGATGTCACATATACAACTTGGTTCAGATTGGAGACGGTTAAGGCATGTCGCACAGGGGGCAAAATTCAGATTCTTCTATAGAGACTCAAAAAATTAAAATTAAGGTGTATATATTTATTGAATTTAATAAAAAATTAAAAAATATAAATGAAATTTTGTCCTTTATTTACATTTCAAAAATATGGTCACCGTATGGGGCTGCCATACGTCCCGGTTTTCTGGGACATGTTCCACTTTTAAGACTGTTCGTCCCAGTGCCTCGGTCCATCCTTGAAATGTCACGTTTTCCACAGACTTCCTAGTTTAACACAAAGCATGTATCTTGTTTAATTTATGTTGAATTTCATTATTAAAATTTGCTACTACTTCGTAAATTGCAGTATAACTTCTTCGAATGATAAGAGCTCTTTGTTTGAGTTTATGATGGTGCCGATCTCTAATTAGCAGGGTGTAACGTGTTTTTTAGAGCTACGATTTTTCTTAAATTTATAAGTCTGTGGTAGCGGACAAACTGCCAACTTTTAGAAAAACATACATATATAAAACAAGTAAAAGAGTCTAAGAGTAAGTAAGAGTAAGGGTGGTCCTTAAAAATTAAATGAACGATTTTTGGTAATACTTCGATCCCAAATGTAACATATACAATTTGGTTCCGATTGGAGACGGTTAAGGCGTGTCGCACAGCGGGCAAAGTTCAGATTCTTCTATAGAGACTCAAAAAATTAAGATTAAGGTGTATATATTTATTGAATTTAATAAAAAATTAAAAAATATAAATGAAATTTTGTCCTTTATTTACATTTCAAAAATATGGTCACCGTATGGGGCTGCCATACGTCCCGGTTTTCTGGGACATGTTCCACTTTTAAGACTGTTCGTCCCAGTGTCTCGGTCCATCCTTGAAATGTCACGTTTTCCACAGACTTCATAGTTTAACACAAAGCATGTATCTTGTTTAATTTTTGTTGAATTTCATTATTAAAATTTGCTACTACTTCGTAAATTGCAGTATAACTTCTTCGAATGATAAGAGCTCTTTGTTTGAGTTTATGATGGTGCCGATCTCTAATTAGCAGGGTGTAACGTGTTTTTTAGAGCTACGATTTTTCTTAAATTTATAAGTCTGTGGTAGCGGACAAACTGCCAACTTTTAGAAAAACATACATATATAAAACAAGTAAAAGAGTCTAAGTTCGGGCGGAGCCGAACATTAAATACCAGACTCAAGTATTCCATATACAAAGTTTTTTCACCTCTCCGAAAATTACCGCTACGTAGTAAGCAGGGATGGTTTTACCCCTATTTCAAACAGCTTCGATGGAACTTTTAGTTAGACATAATGATAATAAATTAGCGAAATATCGAAGTTTCAAGCATTTCTGAAATTTACCGTTATATGACAAGTGGGCGTAATTTAAGTCCAATTTCAATAGTTTTTAACGTTTTGCTCTTATGTAGCAAGCACAATAATCGTACCGAGTTTGGTACATATTGATCAAACGGTTACCGAGATACACATATGTGGTCAAAAGTGGGCGTGGTATTTTTTCCTAAAGAATTATTACAAACATCAATTTTGAATAAATTAGCTTCAGTATTCACTGATTTATCGAAGATTTCGCATTTATCTAAATTACCGTAATATGTAATGTGGCCAACTATTTGATAGCTCAAAGAAGTACAGTTTAGGTTGGGTTAGGTTAACGCCGCGCGCCGATTACTAAATTTCAAATGCGGCTAATTTCGATCCATGATAGCTCAGTGTTGGCGAGCCAAAATGCTTCCATCATAGCCTCGCGAAGGTTTGACAGTCTAAAAGAAAGTATGGAGATGGTTCCACCTCATCCTCCTCTTGACAGCTGATACAGAAGTGATCAGTTGAACGCCCTAGTCTTACCGAGTTAATATCAATCGCACAATTATCTGTCGAACCCCCATCACTAGCTCTTAAGAGGCAACGTGGCATGTGGCACCTTTGAGGGCTAACGATGGGTCAGTCGCTACTTGCGCAGGAAAAAATATTTTAAAGTGCCTTATAGAAACATTTGCTGCAGCGGAGAAACGTCTTCTTTTCCTCTTTTATGTCACAAAAGAAGCATCGCTTTCTTTTATCCATTTTATTAGGTATTTCATTATCGCGAGTACAAAGTATGTGGGTTAGTCAAGCGCTCGCCGAGCTCACACTGGGTCCAACCATCCAAGAGTGTATCGCATCGCAAGTTGCTCCTTATGTGGGGATAACGTTTTAAGGGTGCCTTTTCAACTCCATGTCCAGGCCAGGCAGTTTTCCGCGATGTCGCTGTGACCCGGCACCTAAACTAGAAGTACCTAAGAAATACTTTGACGCGATGGATAAAGAAATCAGATATTCCTTTACCGATTTCTAACGCACCATCACACCCTTTAGCAGTGACTCTACCGCTTCCTTGATGGCAGCTATTTCTCCCTGAAAGACACTGCAGAAGTCCGGAAGCCCAAGTAACCCCGCCATACCCAATCCTCGAGGGAATATAGGTAGAGAAGAGGCTTCTGGGAGG
>NW_016157467.1:0-2280 GCF_001687245.7 Rhagoletis zephyria
CATACTCATGAAGAAAGAGGGCAGCTGTTGGAAAGGGGGGCGTGGCACCTCCCATATAAATCGAATTTTTATACTGCATATCTCTGAAAGTATTCATGGTACAGTACTGGAACTTCGTATCGAGATATGTATATAGTTGAAATCAAGCCCATACTCATGGAGAAAATTTGGGCTATTTGAAAATGGGTGTGAGGCCTACAAACGTACCGACCTTTAGCTATCTTTGAATGAATTTTTTTATTCTTCTGTAGGTGTGTTTGTGAGTGAAATGCTCCTAGATGGTTGTACGGATTTTAACGAAACTTTTTGTGTATTTGAGTGGGTCTCTGGATGGTTTAGTTTCACAATTTAATCCGACAGTTGGCGCTGCTATTTGAGTTATTACTAAAAATCTTATTTATGATCCGATTTGGCTAATGTTTTAAATATGTATGCAATACTATTGCAAAAACGTGCTTCCAAGTGGTGCTGAAGTCGAGCTATTATTAAAAATAGCCAAGTGAGAAAAGGGGCCGTGAAGGTCAGTTTAAATCGACCTGTTGCACCATTGAGTATATCGAGCGCTCCTGCGTTGCAATTGGCCCAATGGATGTGATTTTGCAATATTATTATACGTTCAAACTTTTAAGGTATTTCGTCTAAAATAAGTCATTTTGAAATTGCCACCTACTATACTGTAAAGCTTCTAGGACATTCACTATAGAACCGGATCATTGTTGCCGGCAGGGAGTGAAGAGGAAAAAATTTATTTCGCTTTGCGAATAACCGTGCTATGAAATTCCGCACAACTGGAGAATTTTAAGAGCTTCTTCACGGATATAACACTTTCCTTAGGTTATTTAAAGCGGCAAATGACCACCAAACCATTAACCTTAGCAGACAAATGTGCCAATGAAAATCGTAAACGTGAATTGTTGGTGAAAATGTTGGACCAAAAAGTTTCAATAAAATATATAAAAATTTTGAGCGGGACGAAGTTCGCCGGGTCTGCTAGTACATACATATTTACGTTCCCAAATAATAATGTCAACCTTAGCATCAATGCTATTTTAAAAACTCTAATTCGCTAAATAATTTAAATATTCAAAAACACACTACTGAGCTTTGAAAATATTAACGTAATCGTTATTAATACATACATACATACATACATTCGTAAATACGAGTTTAAATCTTAGCATCAATGTTATTTTAAAAATTCGAATTCGCTAAATAATTTGAATATTCAAAAACACACTACTGAGCTTTGAAAATATTAACGTAATCGTTATTAATACATACATACATACATACATTCGTAAATACGAGTTTAAATCTTAGCATCAATGTTATTTTAAAAATTCGAATTCGCTAAATAATTTGAATTTTCAAANTTTAAAAATTCGAATTCGCTAAATAATTTGAATTTTCAAAAGCAGCCTACTGATATTTGAAAATATTAACGTAAACGTTATTAATACATTCGCAAATGTGAATGTATGTAAATCTTAGCATCAATGCTATTTTAAAAATTCAAATTCGCTCAATGCTCAAACAAACCTACTGAGATTTAAAACATAAATTAGTGAATTTGTGAAACAAAAATTCAATTTCCCACAGTTTGCATTTAAGTGACAAAAACAAAAACAACGCGAATAAGCTGTTTCTCAAATTCTGGGCACGAAATTTAGTTTTTTGAGTTCCCGTACTTCTGGATTATGTTCCATTTTTGAGAGCAAACTTTTGGCTTATTCTCTAATTACCGGATCCGGTCCGAATTGTTAGGGAAAGAACCTAATGATGACTCTCTGCTCGATCAAATATGTGGTTGTATAAGTTGTCACTCTTCGCAAGGATCCATATACTAGAGTTGTAAAACTATCGATGGCACTATCGATAGTATCGATAGTTTCAATTTTTTTAGACTATCAATACTCATTGATAGTTTTTTCTTATACTATCAAAAATATCGATAGTTTAGTAGGACTATCGATCATCTCTCCCAAGTTTTTTGAAATTATACATACATATCTTAATCGTAAATCCTTTTTTGTTTGTATAACTTGTGTTTGTTTTTGAACTTTCTAAAAAGAGAAGTATTTTGGATAAGCAGATACTTAATTTTGAATGATTATAACTTTTATAAGATAATTGGGGTGTTCACAGTTCGTTCCAAATTCTGTCTGAAAATGTAGACGTCTACATTTTGAGACATCTTTAGCATCAAACTGTGAGCACCCCTTTCTAGCAGTCGTCGCAAAATCGTCTCAAAACTTTGCTGGTGTTGCCAGACATTTCTTC
>NW_016157467.1:2873-9348 GCF_001687245.7 Rhagoletis zephyria
CCACAGATTTTACGGTTAGAAAACGTCTTAAAATGTAGACGTCTACATTTTGAGACACTATTTGGAACGAACTGTGAACACCCCAAATATTTATTTCACTATGATCCTGTAAAAACAAAGCAACCTAACTGATTTAGCACTATCGATAGCGCTATTGATAGTGCTATCGATAGTTTTGTTTTTTTCGCAGACTATCGTGAATATTGATAGTTTTTCTGAAAACTATCAAAACTATCGATGGTGTGACTATCGATAGTTTGACACCTCTACCATATACCTACTGATAGTTCATTTGAGTTGCACAAAGCTAATGCAGACAACGTGATATCTCTAGTTTTAAATAACCTAAATGATAATCTATCTTTTTTGTCCGATCAGTTCAAATTTATTTTATTTTATGTTTGTAGGCTAGTCTGATCTTTTCAGTTCTGGTGCGTTTCGCTAAAACTTTTTTAGCATCCTCAGGGGTAGTGTTTGTTTTATCTGTTCACAAATATACAAAAATACAAAAAAACACACACATTAAGTATTAACCGAAAAAACAAAAATGTATACATATATAACAACAAATTGAATTTAATGACAAACCAACTTACATTGTTTAGATATTCAAACATAGATATGTATATGTATAAATACTTAATCACTAAAAAAGAAAATATATCCATACCACTTGATGTGGTAGTTTTGTTTTATATTTGTAAGTGATCATCTTAGCTACAAAGACAGTGAATGTTTGAATCCGAAAGCTTTTGAAGATAAGGCTCATTTACTTTTAGTTGTAAAACTCGATTTCTACTTTTTTGCTTCAGTACCTTCTGATGACAGGTTATCTTTTAATTATGCATTATGTGATTTTGCTGGCTTTAATGAACTACTACTCTATATTAATTGGGATAATTTATTTGCAGATCTTGATACAATTAACAGCTTTACTACCTTGCTTGTCTTGGCGTTAACTCTGCTTTTCTGCAATGGTTTAACTCTTACATATGCAATAGACGTTGTATTCTTACATTTGATGGTATTTAATCTACCCCCTTTGTTGCCTCTTCCGGAGTCAATAAGGAAGTGTCTTGGAACCACTCGTATTTATACTATTTATTAATGATATCACAAGTCGAGTCCGATCGATTAGAAAATCTTTAAATCATCAACATAATGCAAAAAGTTAGCAAATGAAAACCAGCTTCGGAGTAGAGTCCGATTATGCCGAGGCTAGTATCGACCAAAAGAATCAGCATCGTCCGCTTTTGGCCGATTCTTGAATGTGGTAATGTTATTTGATTATTTTTTTCTTTTATTATTATAGAAGTCTATAAAAGCATTTTTTCTTTAAATAAATTTATATTCAGGATTTGATTTGCCGAAGCATTACAAACTGCTTTTCATGTGCTAAATTTTTGCATTATGCTGATGATTTAAAGATTTTCTCAGCGGTTAAGACCCTAGAATATACCATTAAGTTTCAAAGTGATATTGGCAGGCTTTTCTTGTGGTGCCAGAAATCACGTCTCTTGCTGAACCTGTCTAAGTGCTTTCAAATGACTTACACGAAAATATCCACCATTATACCTGGTACGTACAATATATCGACTTGTGTGTTAGTAATACTAAGGACATTGGCGGCGTTTTTGTAATAAACTCTCTTTTCCCAATCCTTCTCTGTCTTGGTTTTCGTAACACGGAATGCCCATAAATTTTCTGATCCCTATACCATCAAGTTACTCTATGTATCGTTTGTTAGGTCTCACTTAGAATCTGCTGTTTTTATTTGGAGACCAAGTATCCAGCAAGCTATCAATAGAATAGAACGTAATCAAAAAAATTTTCTTAAGTTTGCACTTTGGTCTCTGAACTTTATGGATCCCATACCACCCTTTTCTGCTCGTCTCATGCTTATAAGTCTCAAGTCCTTAGAAATTCGTATGTCTATACTGTGCCTGTCCTTTACTCACAATATCATCTCTTCGGAACTTCTACCCTTTTTATGGGGATATGTTTAAAATTAAGTATGCTAGTAACGCCTCTATTACTGGCGTCTTTACGTGAATTGATTTAATAGCTGATCTTGATTTTTCACTTTCAAGAATTGCTTTTTTGAATCTTCTGAATTCTGTATTATAGTTTTATAAAATACTAGCAGGGTACCCGACGTCGTTCGGGGTGATCAAATAGAAATCTAAAAGCGATAATGCAAACCTTCTCTTCCGCATAAAAAAGGATACATACTATTTAGAACAAAATTTTTCTTTTTATTTAATTTAAGGCTTCCTTATAAACAATACTTTTAGTTCTATTGTGCAGTGCATAAACATAAAGACTTCGGACTTCCCACTCGTGAGCATCCGACATACAATTGACCGTGGGTAAAGCAGGGCTCTTCCAACTGAAGTCCAGCCAAATTTAACGTTTGACCTTGCAATTTGTTTATCGACATAGCGAAACTAAGCCTCAAAGGAAACTGAAGCCTTTTAAATTCAAACGGGAGATCTATGAGAACTAATGGAACTCTTGGCAGAAAAACGTCTTCTCTTGGCCACATCCAATAATAATTGTTGCTTTAATTATATTTGTCATCATTTTCTTTACTAATTATATTTGTCATCATTTTCTTTACTCACGGTAGATCATGGATCCATGGTCTTGCCCCTAAATTTCATTTGGCAACAATCGCCATCTTGGATTTATGTGTTTTTTGGGTTTTTTGCGATTTGCAAGCTTATTTTGCATCTTTCGTAAAAAATGCTTAAATACATATATGTAGAGAATTTAATATCACACAAAAATTTGCAAAAACTGCTAAACAATTTTACATTGTCACGGTTTTCGTCATTTTTTGAAAATGCATGTATTTGAAATTCCAAAGTTGTAGATAATTTCATTCTTCACAACTTTTACACCTAATTTTTTTTGTACGACGCTTAGATCACGGCCGGGATCGTGCCAAACATAGCGATTATCCCAGTAAAATTAGATAAATGTAGTAGGTGTGCAATTTTTTGATGCAGTTTACTTCCATTTAACACGTAGATCATGGATCCACAGTCTCGCCCCTAAATTTCGTTTGGCAACATTCCGCCATCTTGGATTTTATTTTTTTTTCTGGGTTTATTGCGACTTGCAAGCTTATTTTATATTTTTCATAAAAAAATAGGTAAATACAAATATGCAGAGAATTTAATTTCCCTCATCTGTTGTATAGAAAGTAAAAAAAAAAAACATTTTTTATTTTACGATGTACGGGATGCGCCTCAAAACTCAGAATGAAATTCTCTACAACTTTGGAATTTCAATATGCTATGTATTTTCAACAGAAACTGTCAAAAATGGCGAAAACCGTGACAATGTAAAATTTTTTAGCAGTTTTTGCTAAGTTTTTACAATAAAAAATGCTGTTTTTAAAAAAAACCTTCTATAACCCGAATGTGGGAAATTAAATTCTCTACACATTTGCATTTAACATTTTTTAACGAAAAATGCAAAATAAGCTTGCAAATCGCAGAAATCCAAAAAAACTTAAGGGCGAGACTGTGGACCCATGATCTACGTGTTAAATCTAAGTAAACTGCATCAAAAAATTGCTTTTAAAAATCTTTTTAAAGAAAAAGTGCAGTTTTACTGGGCTATATTAACGTAAATTATTAAGACCTACATACGTTCCCAAATATGAATGTAAACCTTAGCATCAATGCTATTTTAAAAATTCGAATTCGCTAAATAATTTGAACATTCAAAAACACACTACTGAGCTTTGAAAATATTAACGTAATCATTATTAGTACATACGTACTTCCGCAAATAGAATGTAAATCTTAAGTTGCGTTCCCTAACTCGCAAGAAGTTGCAAGAATTTACAGGATTTTACCAGAAAGCGTTCCCGTACTCGGTTCTCTGGCAAAGTAGGGGAAAAATGGGAGAGTAAAATCGGTACTCTCTTTGTCAGAAGTTGCAAGATTTTAGCCGAAGACTAGTTGCGTTCCCCAACTTTTCTGGGCTAAAACCTGTAAAACTGTCAAAAAGCAAAAGAAGCCACAGAACCGAGTACGGCAACGCTTTCTGGTAAATTCCTATAATTCTTGCAACTTCTTGTGAGTTAGGGAACGCAAATAATTTTTTCTGGTAAAATCTGGTAAAGTGTCAAACCACCAGCTGTTCAAATTATTTCAAATTTTAATAAGCAAAACAAAAGTGCATCTGCATTTTCACCTTATTAAATATATCCTAGCGAAGAAATATCAAGTTTTGTAAGTATTTTTGTTAATTTGCTGGTGTAAAATTTAGAAGATCGCCAAATTATAAAAAACTTTTATGTAGTTTTACCAGCTTTTTTCCCGAAAAGCGTTCCCGTAATTTTTGGTTTTTCTCTCTTTCTATGAGAGCAATTTTGCTTTTTGATAGTTTTACAGGTTTTATCCAGAAAAGTTGACGAACGAAACTTTAGCATCAAAGCTATTGCAAATATTTGAATTCGCTAAATATTTTCAATACTCAAAAACAACCTTCGGAGATTTAAAAATATTAACGTAAATTATTAATACTGTTACGATTATCCTTGAACCCTCTTCCGGATTTCACAAATCCTCCGGTTCGTATCGCTGGATTGTTAAATAAAGGCTAACGATGACCAAATGGTAGTACAATTAACTTTATTGTACAACAAACAATTTTACAATACTTGCTAATACAGTAAAAACACTACAATACTTGTTAAAGAAATTACAACGCTTTACTGAACTTGTTAACACAATTAAACTTATAGCTTGCTTATTCGCAACTCACTTCTCTGCTCACTTTACTTGTAGCTTGCTGACTTGTAACTGACTCACCTCGCTGTGGCGGCGCCCTTATATGCCTTCGCTCGTACTTATGGGAACTCTAGAACGTTCTGAAGTTTATCGCTCATTCTCTTTCGCTCGCTGTTCGCAGTGTTAATCCATNTTCGCAGTGTTCATCCAACTTAACGTTTCTCTTTGTGGAACATTCTACGTTATCCCTCGAACATTCTGCCTATTTCTCGTTGTTCGCTTCGCGTTGCCGCAGTATTCGCCACACTGCCCTCCACCGCTCCAACCGCTGTGGACCACTTTCATCTTGGTCCTCGGTCTANTTCTCTTTGTGGAACATTCTACGTTATCCCTCGAACATTCTGCCTATTTCTCGTTGTTCGCTTCGCGTTGCCGCAGTATTCGCCACACTGCCCTCCACCGCTCCAACCGCTGCAAGTCATTCCAAGTGGACCACTTTCATCTTGGTCCTCGGTCTACCCATTGTCTGGATTTGATGCACTGCGTCCTTCAGCCATTTGTCAATCTTCAACGGATCTTTCCAGTCAAGTCTTTGCTTGGAGGTTAAGCTTTTCTTCTGCTGCGACATGTACAACCACAATGCGTTACTGGACATTGCTTCCGGCTTATCTCCGGGAGTGCACCATCTCACATGGTCGTGCTTCTGCCGGCCACTGGTGGTCTCTAATGAAATGAACTATTTTCTAAATTAATTAATTAACTAAATTAAGAGATTTGAACATTAAAAATACATCTTAAAATCAAATTTGCAATGAACAACTAACTATAAAAATGAGAAAAAGGAGAAGTTAGAGCTCGGTTAACGGTAATTTTTTGATTTGCTTATGATAGTATTCTAATGTCGCGTACGTTATGCAAAAACATTGTTTGTCTATGTCATTTGTATATTGGCAGTCGCAGGTAATGCAGATTACAATTCTTAAGCGAGAATTCTTCTAGTTAAAGATATACAGTAAAATTTTCTTTCCAACCGAAGTAAAACAAATTTTATTACCCTTTAAAGTTTGTCGCATACGTTATTGTAAGTACGAAAATTTCAATCAAATACATCAAAACCAATGTCAATTGCAAATTTTCCATTTAAATTATTTAGAATAGTTGTAAAACAATGAAACGGTGGTGGGAAGAGTTCTCAATAAATACATTTTATTACATACGAGAAAAATTGTCGCGTACGTTATGTCGCGTACGTTATTGTTTTTTTTTAATATAAAACTAGCCAGAGATAATTTCTCTTAAAATATGAAAGGATTGTAAAGGTACATTATTTAGCTTAATTTAGGAATATTTAAAGAAAAGAAAAACTCCCATGATTCGCAAACTTTCGCATATATGCGTGTTTCCATGAAAATGTAAACCGAAAATGCAAGCAAATGAATTCAAACGGCTTTATAACTTTAAATTTCGTATTCAGATGGCGGAAAAAAGTTTTGAAAACACGAAACGGTGGAGAGAAGAACTGAAAAAATTTAATTTAGTGTGTGTTACTAGTAAAAATATTGTATGGGGGAAAAATCTGTCGCGTACGTTATGTCGCGTACGTTATTATATTTTTTTTTTTAATAAAAACTAACCAGAGATAATTTCTATCAAAAAATGGAAGGATTGTAAAGGTACATTATTTAGCTTAGTTTAGGAATTTTAAAGAAAAGAAAAACTCTCATGAT
>NW_016157467.1:9373-21311 GCF_001687245.7 Rhagoletis zephyria
TACCAGACCATGTCTCTTCTCGTGGGCACCCTTTTCGGATCTATGCCGCATGATCTGTCTCTGAACACCCTGACTCCCGCCTTCGTGCTGCACTGCCTTCAGCACATCTTGTTACATCCGGATCCTTACGCTGAAACTCCCGCCGTCGTTTCGTATCTCGCTCGTCCGCAGCTTCATCCACAATGTCTGCGACAATAAACTTCGTGTACGAGGCCAACCCGTCGATGATTACCTCGCATAGTACTTCCCCTAACACTTGGGTTCGCTCACCAGTTGCGGTCTGCACGCTCAGTTGTCATAGTCCCAGTGTTGATGTACGCTCGACCACTTCAGCACTCGCTCCTGCCCATTCACACATCCACCAATAGTGAGGTTGCTCGCATTCCGGCCAATTTGTGAGACGGAGATTATGGGCCCTTCAACTTCTGGAGCCAGCACTCGGCCCTTCCTGCTGGCACGTTTTAGTTTAACGACTGATTTGAGTTGGATTCGTCTCCCTCAGCCCTGCGTTTGCGTCCTGCTGAATTGTTGAGCGCACTGGAACTTGCGCTGCAATCGCGGGCGAATGGCCTGGCTTTCCATATTTAAAACGTTTGCCAGAGCCATGCTTTTTCTCGCCCAGCAGTTGGATAATCTTCTTCAGAATTTCATTTGTCTCGTCCGGTGTTTCCACTTCCACGCGATGTGCTTTGTAGGCTGGTCTACTTAGGAGTGCTGCCGTTTCACGTGTCTGAGCATACGAGACAGTTTCAGCAAATGTTGCCTTTGGATTCGCGTACGTCTCTCGCTTGGTATACATGTCCCGCATTCCGCTGATGATCCTCTGGATTTTTACCCTTTCAAGGTGCTCACCAGATGCGTCTCCAATTGCCAAATGAGCCTACCTTTCAATCTCAGAGGCGAATTCCTGTAAAGTCTCGTTGGATTTCTGGCAGCGATTCTCCAGCTCCATCTGGTAAATCTGTCTCCTGTGCTCGCTACCATAACGTGCTTTCCACTGCACCCATTAACGCATCGTAATTGTTCCTTTCACAGTCGGGAATAGTCTGCAAGATTTCCGCTGCAGGTCCTTTCAATGCGACGAATAACGCAGCGGATTTATCCTCCATGCTCCAACGATTTGCTGTAGCCGTCTTTTCGAACTGGAGCTTCGCAGACTTTCGCATATATGTATATGTGCCTTAAAACCACTTCTTTTTTTGTCGCGTACGTTATCACCTGGTTTTGAACGGATATTTTCCACACCAAAGTTTCGAGGCTGCTTATTTTTTTCTAAAACATAGTACCCTTTGGTTGCAACATAACCGTAATCTTTTTTTCAGTAACTTCTATTTTTGATAGATTTACGTTACTCTATAAGCGTACGAATGTCGCGTACGGCTATATGCCATACTATAAGCGCCTACCATTGATATGTCTGCATACCAAATTTCAAATTCGTGTGACTTATGGTTCCGAAGTTATAGTTGATAAAAAATTCAACGCCTATGGGATGTGCCACGCTCCCTTTTACAAACTCGTTTATATATTCCCTCCTATAAGCACCTACCATTAAAATGTCTGCATACCAAATTTCAAGTTCTTATGACTTATGGTTCCGAAGTTTTAGCTGATAAAAAATTCAACGCCTATGGGATGTGCCACGCCCCCTTTTACAAACTCATTTATATATACCCTCCTATAGGCACCTAGCATTGATATGTCTGCTTATCAAATTTTAAGTTCGTGGGACTTATGGTTCCGAAGATATAGCTGATAAAAATTTCCACGCCTATGGGATGTGCCACGCCCCCCTTTTACAAACTCCTTTATATATATCCTCCTATAAGCACCTACCATTAAAATGTTTGCATACCAAATTTCGAGTTCGTATGACTAATGGTTCCGAAGTTATGGCTGATTAGAAATTTCAGACATATGGGAGGCGCCACGCCCCTTGTAGGATCCCAATTTTTTTCACCCTATTATAGGCCCAGGAGTCATGGCAATACTCTGTCACAATTTTGTTCGATTCTGTCCGTCCGTTTAGGCTGCAACGTGGCACATACATACATACATACTTCCACAAATATGTAGTAGATTCCACAAATATATAGTAAATTACCTTGAAAAGGGCACCAAAGAACGAAACAAGCGCTAAACTAAAAAATGTTCACGTTTTTATTCCCTAAATGGACTTAGTTTATTGCGAAAGGCAGAAAGTTGGCAACAGTTGTAGCCATAGTTGCCAACTTGGTGCTTTAAGCACTAGATTTAGTGCTTTTTGAAAATTAAAACGCCAAAAAAAATGGTTTAGTGCCTAGTGCCCATTTTAGTGCTTTTTTCTGAACTAAAATTTCTGAATTTACAAGAATCTACAAATTTAAATGCACTGAAATGCAAACCATGATGAATAAAAAGATGAAGTTGCAAACCCACGTTCTTGCGTTCTTGTTAAATTGTATTCGCATTGAAAATGCTAGCACGCAGATAGGTTAAGTATTAATTTTTTTATTTTCTTGATTATTGATTAGTTCGAAAAATTTTAACTTTTTTCCCCACCTGACTTCATCGGTTTTTGTAGATTTTTCGGTGCTGAATCCAAATCTGGCTGCAGAATTTCTCTACCACGTCAGAATTTTGAAATATCTTAACCTCTAAGTTTAAAAACACGGTTTATTATAAAACAAAAATTGTACAACGCTCAACAAAAATATTAAAAATAAAATGTTAACAAGCCACAATAACATTGACAAAAAATTGTTTCGCTCATTTCTACTTAGGGTATCATTAAGTATTATTCTTCCCCTTCAAAATTCAATTTCGTTTGTTGCGATTCGATTGTTCTTTCTCCAGATGTACCAGTTTTAATGTGCAGTACTTCGGTATTACTTCGTAAGCATGAATGTGTATTTATTTATACAAGTAAATATTGTTTATTTTTTACTTTTGTTTACCATAAACTGGTATGAAAAAAAGTATCCNAAATATTGTTTATTTTTTACTTTTGTTTACCATAAACTGGTATGAAAAAAGTATAGNGCAACGTGGCACATACATACATACATACTTCCACAAATATGTAGTAGATTCCACATATATATAGTAAATTACCTTGAAAAGGGCACCAAAGAACGAAACAAGCGCTAAACTAAAAAATGTTCACGTTTTTATTCCCTAAATGGACTTAGTTTATTGCGAAAGGCAGAAAGTTGGCAACAGTTGTAGCCATAGTTGCCAACTTGGTGCTTTAAGCACTAGATTTAGTGCTTTTTGAAAATTAAAACGCCAAAAAAAATGGTTTAGTGCCTAGTGCCCATTTTAGTGCTTTTTTCTGAACTAAAATTTCTGAATTTACAAGAATCTACAAATTTAAATGCACTGAAATGCAAACCATGATGAATAAAAAGATGAAGTTGCAAACCCACGTTCTTGCGTTCTTGTTAAATTGTATTCGCATTGAAAATGCTAGCACGCAGATAGGTTAAGTATTAATTTTTTTATTTTCTTGATTATTGATTAGTTCGAAAAATTTTAACTTTTTTCCCCACCTGACTTCATCGGTTTTTGTAGATTTTTCGGTGCTGAATCCAAATCTGGCTGCAGAATTTCTCTACCACGTCAGAATTTTGAAATATCTTAACCTCTAAGTTTAAAAACACGGTTTATTATAAAACAAAAATTGTACAACGCTCAACAAAAATATTAAAAATAAAATGTTAACAAGCCACAATAACATTGACAAAAAATTGTTTCGCTCATTTCTACTTAGGGTATCATTAAGTATTATTCTTCCCCTTCAAAATTCAATTTCGTTTGTTGCGATTCGATTGTTCTTTCTCCAGATGTACCAGTTTTAATGTGCAGTACTTCGGTATTACTTCGTAAGCATGAATGTGTATTTATTTATACAAGTAAATATTGTTTATTTTTTACTTTTGTTTACCATAAACTGGTATGAAAAAAAGTATCCTCTGATAAAAAAAAAATTAAGTGCTTTTAGTGCGGTAAAACGCTCTTTTTTCGAAGGTTTGGTGCTTTTTGAAACTCAAAAGTTGGCAACACTAGTTATAGCGATGTCAAATTTACTCATATACAAGCACGGATAGAGAGTGAACGCCTGCTTACAGAGCAGAGGTGGAGAGTGAGAATGTGTTAGTGTGTCCAATTTATTTTCATGCTGTCGCGTTCTCATCGTTACGCTCTCGCTTATATACGTACACGCGATGCTTACGCTCTTTTAGCGCCTGCTAAGTCTCTGCCCATGCCTGTTAAAGAGCGTAAGCATTACATGCGAAGGCGTAACAAAGTGAACGCAACCCTGTAGGAAAACCACGGACGAGTGAATCAAATTTCTAGTTTCGTACTAGATCTTTATCGCCAAAAAGGAACTAGGCCGATAGGAGCTAGAAATCTATATCTATAGTGATGAATTTAGNCTAGATCCCCACCAGTCCAAAATCGGCGAAAAGTGGTACTTTTAAAAAACTATTTTTTCAGTTTTTTTTTANCGCCTGCTTACAGAGCAGAGGTGGAGAGTGAGAATGTGTTAGTGTGTCCAATTTATTTTCATGCTGTCGCGTTCTCATCGTTACGCTCTCGCTTATATACGTACACGCGATGCTTACGCTCTTTTAGCGCCTGCTAAGTCTCTGCCCATGCCTGTTAAAGAGCGTAAGCATTACATGCGAAGGCGTAACAAAGTGAACGCAACCCTGTAGGAAAACCACGGACGAGTGAATCAAATTTCTAGTTTCGTACTAGATCTTTATCGCCAAAAAGGAACTAGGCCGATAGGAGCTAGAAATCTATATCTATAGTGATGAATTTAGAACTGGTTCGGAACTATAGAAAAATAGATGCATAACGATCTAGATCTGATTTGTCGAATTTAGAACTAGTTCGGAACTATCGAAAAAGGGATGCAGCAGGGGGCTTGTTTATTTTACATAGATATGTGTTCGGCGGCTTCTTCGTTCAAATACGCTTCTATTCTGCATTTCGCAGATGCTTTTTCATATCTTGGTAATACAAAGCCAAAGTTTGTGTTAACATTTCAACATCTTGGGACCGTCTGGAATCTAACAGCGAGCACCTCTGCAAATTCAGCTACAGCTAAAGGTATGTAAACGTACATTTCTTACAATCATTCAAACAAATTTAATTTCAAATTGAAAACACATTTCTTTCAAAATAACTTAAAATCGCACACACGGAAGAACCAAAAAGATTGAAAAATCATGATGTTTTTTCTTTCGTCTGTCGATTTTAGAACTGGTTCTGAACTATAGAATTAAGGACTAGTTCGGAACTATCGAAAAAGGGATGCAGCGGGGGGCAATTGACAATTCCTAGGACATCGGCATGTTAAATTAGCCAGTTGTTTGCATGCAAAAGAGATTTATCGCGAACCAGTACTGGGTCTAAATGTACTAGAAGCGCACCAGTTCAGAACTAGAGATTTTCCCCACAGGGAAAATCATTCGAACGTAATTGCCACACTAACACAATCACACTTTCAACTCGCGTTTACTTGTGGTAGTGATCACATCTGCTCATATACACTCCTCGTCATTTGAATTGTACACCCTTTCAATCCCTAGTATTTACAGTTTTCCTTTTGTTTATTTAATATATAATACAAGTTAAAACTTAAAGAAAAAATTCGGATATGCAGTTTTGTAGCCCATTCAATTCTAGTGCAATAAAGTACAAGTTTCAAGTGACTTTGAAATAGCCTGAGATTTGTTTTTTTTTTATTTTTTATTGACGGTGCTGCGCATTTTATTCCATATGAAAATTGTGTCGAGCATATTTTGTATAAGAGAAAATGCGCAGCACCATCACCAAAAAAATTTTCAAAAATCACCGCCATTTTACAAACACTTGAAACTTGCACTTTACTGTACCGCTTTGTTGACATTTTTTAACTCTGTATAAAGTTTTAAATCGGATGTAATGAATATTAAATAAACAAAATAAAATTGTTAATACTAAGGATTAAAAAGTTGAGCTATTCAAATGACGAGGAGTGTATGTGGCGTACGTTTTGAAGAGTGGGCATTTTTACTCCAGAATACGTGTGCAGTGGCTCCCATTGGTATACGTCTATTAGTAAGATTCGTTGCCCCCTTCATGTTTGCCCATGATTTTCCCCTGATCTGGCCCGCGAAATGGGCTCGCTTACCCGTACGAGCAAAAAAGCCCCTACGGGCAAAAGTTACACTCCGTAGTGACGTGTCTCCAAGTCATTCCCTGAGTAAGATCTTGGATGCTATTAACTCGGTTGGCCACAAATGTATTGTAGCTTGCTGCAATGCTGTTTATCCATGAAAGCGCAATTGTCGAGTCTGACCAGCAAACGAATTTTCCCGTAAATGGGCCCAGCCTTTGTATTGATCAGCCAACAATTTAGCCGCACAAAGTTCCAACTTCGGAATCGATAAAGATTTTAGTGGTGGTACTTGGGATCTAGACCAGAGCAGGTTTACATGCAAGACCTCATGCAATTTTTCTCGAACGTAAACGCACGCTCCGTAAGCTGCCATACTAGCGTTACAAAATCATTTGAACTTCGCCCGCACCTAATTCTACAAAACGGGGAAAGTAAATTTTATCCACAAAATTCAACTCGTCGCACAATTTTGTCCATGCAAATTGTAAAGAAGACAGAAGGCTTTCATCCCATGGTAAATTTTCTTTCCATAAGCTTTGCAAAAAAACGTTCGGTTTTAACACGACCGGACCAATTAGACCAAGAGGAGCATAGAAACTAGCGGTTACTGACAGCACGCTTCGTTTTGTTGCACGTTTGGGTGGAGGGGGTAAGCTTAATTCGAATTGAAGTTCATCCACTTTAGGGTCCCGAGCTATACTTAGAGCCTTTGTGATGCCATTGCCGTCGCTGAACTTTAAATATTGTTGCCGATTACATAACTCAATTCCTTGAAGGATCTTTTCGTTGTTGAACACTACTTTCTAAGCATGAAATTTCCCTTTTCCAGTAGTTTTTGTGATTGCGCCATTATTTACAATGCTACATTTTCTGACTTTCTCCCCGAGATAAGGTGATCCACGTAGAAATCTCTCAAAACTATCTCGGCTCCTAGAGGATAATTGCATGCCTCATTAAATGCCAGCTGATGCATACCCCGAACGGGTCCGTAGGTCACGGTGTCTAATCTATAAATTCGATAATCCTCCTCTGGCTGCTCACGCCAGAGTATGCACTTTAAAAAACTGTCGTTTTCGTCCACCTTTACGCACCTGTACATTTTCCT
Source organism: Rhagoletis zephyria (assembly GCF_001687245.7). Classification (NCBI taxonomy): domain Eukaryota; kingdom Metazoa; phylum Arthropoda; class Insecta; order Diptera; family Tephritidae; genus Rhagoletis; species Rhagoletis zephyria. Next base: position 16,633 of record NW_016157467.1, read on the forward strand.
GTTTNCTTTAAAAAACTGTCGTTTTCGTCCACCTTTACGCACCTGTACATTTTCCAAATATCCTCTGTTATATCGATTTTGTGAGACCGAAACCTCAAAAGAGTGTTATCAAGTTTTGGTTGTATGGTAGGACCAGAAAGTAAAACATCATTTAATGAAATGCCTGTGGAAGTCGGAACCACACGAAGTTTAGTTGTGCATAGATTTGCAAAGTTGCAAGCGATTGGCCACATCTGAAGCCACAGTGATGTTGATGCGGAATCATGCAAGGCTCTACATGGAACGAAATTCCCATGGCGATTTTTTAGCATAACGACAGCTGTAGCCAACATAGCATGCTCCTTAGACGCGAATGCAATAGGCTGCTTGGAGTCCGCAATAAGAGCCGTCTTTGTCTCCGGAGATGCGATTGTATCCTCGAGAACAGGATTAGTGATTGGCGATAAGTGAAGCAAGGTATTATGCTTGCCTGAAAAACTTTTGCAATTGCTTGATTTGCAATTTTTCACGATATGGCCTTTTCGCAAACAGTTAATACAAAGCTGCAACCTTTTGGCTTTCTTGAAGTGCAGTGAAGGAAATGAAATTCTCTATAGCATTCATCGGCGTAGNTAATACAAAGCTGCAACCTTTTGGCTTTCTTGAAGTGCAGTGAAGGAAATCAAATTCTCTATAGCATTCATCGGCGTAGCAATTTAGGGGGGGGGGAGGGGCTCGACCCTATTAAGCTGGCATTTCAGGGTACTATTTTATATATATATAAGGAAAATTTGAAAGTTAGGGGGGAGGCTCGAGCACCCCCCTGCCCCTACCTGGCTACGCCCATGATAGCATTGCAAAATGCGCACCCTTTGGCAGGGCTGCCGGTGACAAATGATTGTTTACAAATGGAATTCCTTTTATGATTCACCTGTTTTCCTGAACTGGATGTAGTGTTTTTAACCCTCTCCATTATACGTACTCTTGGATTGTGTTTCAACATCTGATTTGGTGGTGACAATCTGGATGAGAATTCCGTTCAATATTTCGTCGTTAGTCGCAATTGTTTGTAGTGCTCGAAGATGGCTGCTAATTTTATCGCTGAGCTCTCGTAAGCCATTTGCGGACCTTTCCGCAACTCCCTTCAAATTAAAAATCTCTTTACTATGTACATTAAATTGAGCTCTTCTAACATCGAAACGTCATTTTAGGAATGTTACCGCCATTTCATAATTTTCCGCGTTGATTTACAAAGACCGAATAGCATCTAAAGCGATTCCACGACTGCACTGAACATTGCCCAGAAGTGTCAGAATCAGAAAGATCACTCCACTGAATCGGGGTAACAGCAACGGTGGCAAACGAGATCTTGGGACCACCGTGATGGAGTGTACTTCGGAATGTTCTTCCATCGTCTACTGCCGACGAGTAGATGATTGTGCGAACGTGGAAGAACGTTATCCAAGGGCTTTCGTAAGTGCAGCTTTGACGAATATAAATGAGTCGAGGAATTCCGTACGGGTTTCGCTTTCAATTTCAGCGTTGTCTTCCTTCTCTAGCTGTGACTGTACCTCTTCAAATTGTACCTGCATTCTTTCCAACTGCTCCAGTTTTACATTTATGCTGGATTCATCCGCGCCAAGTAAGCTGTGTTCCTCGATTTTAGCTCTAAAGTTGTTAACTTGTTTTTGGACCACAAACTTTTTTCGCTTAAGAAATATGTTAGTTGGATTCTCCGTTTGTTCTCGAATAGCCTCACGTCTTTTATTTGCTCGAGTCATTATGCTTGTGTTAAACTGAACAACGACAAAAGTTAGCCAGAAAAAAACGGTAACCGATCAGGTGATCCAACTGGTGCTGTTAATAACGGAGCTAATCCAACAACTAATGCTTCAGAGATACGCGTAGGTATCACGTCAGGGTCACCAATGTTCGGGGGAGACAAGAGTTTTTTGTCTACCTCTTGCCTTTATACACAAAGAACTACGATGCAAAAAAAAAAACAATGTGCCTCTCAAAACTGGTTGATAACAAGAAAACGAATACCTTTTATTGCATTAACATGTGCGCTATTTATACAAGCTTAGTGTAATAGAATGTAAAGAGCGAATTCCAATAGATAACAATGAGCGCAAGTTAGCATAGCATATATCGTATAATTACAAATGATCATTACGCTCGTCGCTTTAAGCTGGGGACAGGCGTAGTGAAGTATGGCATCCAAATCTCGTAGCTATGATCTGGACAAAGGGGTTTAATCGCCTTTACATCGATACCAATTTTTTTTAAAGCGATTAGTATTTTTTTGTCTAAAATACCTTTTTATAAAAAAAAGGTATTTTAAAAAATAAGTATTTTTTCCTTTAAATGTTTTTTTTTTTTTTTTTTATAAAAAAAAGCTGTTTTTTCCATAAAGTAATTTTTTTTTAAATATTTTTCTTTATAAAAAAAGTTTTTTTTAATTTAAATATGTTTTTTCTAAAATTTTTATATACGAAAGTATGCAAATCGGAAGAATGGAAGTTTCACCTTTACAACGATATACATTTTTTTTTAAATCAGTTCAAAATTGTTTGCAATATATNTTTTTCCATAAAGTAATTTTTTTTTAAATATTTTTCTTTATAAAAAAAGTATATACGAAAGTATGCAAATCGGAAGAATGGAAGTTTCACCTTTACAACGATATAAATTTTTTTTTAAATCAGTTCAAAATTGTTTGCAATATAAGGAATTTAATTTTTCGAAGACCTGAACTTTGACCCCTTATAGCACCTGTAATATAAGTTTGCACATCTATATTTTTAGGTTTTTAGTTATTTACATGCAATAATTAAATTTAATTTTTTACCAAAGGTCCTATTTCGAACTTCGAAAGCCCATGTCTCGTTTATATATATGTATATATATACATATATATATATCATGATCCAGTGATCGGATCTAAACCAGTTTAGTATGGGACCACCTCTGAGACATTACCTTTTCGATGCAAAAATATCGAAATCGGTTGAAGTGGTCCAAAGTTATGCGGTAACATAAATTTAAAAAAATATATTCCGACGAACTGAAATGAAAGTGGTTTTAAAAATCTTTCTTTCTTAACTTAACTCTATGAGGGTTGCCACCTGTTTAAAAATCAAATTAAATTTGAATTAAGGAAATTAAATATGAAAAAAATATCCAACATATGGGTGCCAAACGTAAGGGGACTCAGAAAGTAGCAGTTTGCAAATATTTTCATTTTAGTTATGTTATCCAAAAGTTATATGAAATGCCAGTATGTATGCCAAAAGAAAGAGTGTTAAGAATACATTAAGAATATTGTGTGTAAGAATTTATTTCAAGTTATTAAATAAGTTAAATGAATTGTTAAAAGATGGGTATCAATCGAATGGGTTTGAAAATTTTTTATTTCTTAATTATATTTAGCGGGGTTGCCACATGTTTAAACAATAAAATTCAACTTAATTCATCAGTTAATTAAAATATGTATCGCAATGTTAGAGGAAGAATACTTAAGAATATCTTAGCGCGAAAGTACTTTTGAAGAGGGGTTCCACCTGTTTAAAAAGTCGAATTTAATTACCATTTACGCAAGTTATTTGAAATATGAAGCGAAAGGGTGTTAAAAAAACTTCAGTTTGAACATTTAGAATGTTTGAATTGCCACGTGATATAAAGTGGCATTCAAATTATTTAAGAAGTTGGATGAATTATTAAAAGATGGGTATCATCGAAATTATTTTAGCCTATCGATACTATCGATAGTGATCCGATGTTTTGCAGCTCTAGGCAGAATGCATGAATAAACAAAATCCAAAGAAGCGAATAAAGTGATTGAAAGTAAACAAACCTTGAATGTCTTCCAGATTGTCTAAAAAGATTAAAAATTAACTTCGATTAGATTTGTAATTAAAGTTTTTGTAAATCAGATTTTATACATACGTACGTAGGCACACAAATTCGCTCTCAATCAAACAAAGCAAAACATGATTTTTATGCAATGGAAATTTCTGGAAAGTAATGGTAGAAAACTAAGTTTTTCGGTATTCATTCTATTTCTCAGCTGACTACGATGAAGCATTCTACCTTGCGCTTCCCTAAAGAAGCGAAATAAATAAAATATTATAGGACATTCTACTATACATTGCCAGAAATGCCTAAAACAAGCGAAAAAATTAGAAGACATTATAAGGCAGTGCATTCTAGAACACATTACCGCTTGAACCGATTATCGATTTGTTTTGTTAAATTATCTAATAATGTGTATTTATTTATTCTTGCTTGCTAAACTTGTCACACCCGGGACATTTTGCCCCTTATTCTAATTACCTTATACGAGCAATTTTTGTGTATATGTATATGTATCCATAACGGCTCTAACGTAGCAAAATGAAAAATCGTTTAAAAAAGTCTTTCGAAGTTGTATTTCTTCCAGTTGTCAAAAACTTTTTATTTGTCACGGGGAAAATACCGTAACAATTATTTGTATCGTGCGAATATCTATAGAAATTATCAGGGTTTGAAAAACTGTTAGCACAGCGACAAAAGCCAAGCATTTGCTTTTTTATAAATTGTGGTTGCTTTGCTAGCCGGCAATTACAAGTACCTGATGAAGATCTTGCAGAAGCAATGAGCTTAGCCGACGACGCTTTAAAGGAATTTGAAGAAATGCGACAAGATGCAGAAAAAACTTT
>NW_016157467.1:24099-42577 GCF_001687245.7 Rhagoletis zephyria
TCTAGTAGAATAAAGTATGAGTTAAAAATGTTCGAAATTTACACGAAAAATTGTTAATTTTTTTTAATATTGCACAAATTTTTAAACTTGGATTTACACGGGTTTTGTTAAAGAATGAACTATATTTTTTGTAAAAAAAAGTAACAAAAGTTCAATGACAACAAAAATAATACGGTAAAACTTGGAAAAAAGTGATTCGGCTATAATTTTTTGACCACTGCACTTTTTCTGTGCGAAATTAATAGCAGCTAAAAAATTGCAATATTTTAATGTAAAATGATGTCAAGCGTTAAAAAAATGTAAAGTCAGTAAATAAAATGTGAAAATATGACTTAGCATTCATAAGACAGACTTTTCCACGCAACGTTTTTTATGTTCAAATGATGATTATATGTATGTGTTTAAGTAGTACTCGAAAACATTGTCCAATTAGCCCCCCCTTGAAATGAGCTACATAATAGAATATGTATTTCATATGTACATAAATGATTTCATCTAGCCATTAATTATGGCATTATTGAAATTCGTAAATTAAAAAAAAATACTAAATGTCTCGCAGATATGCCTTGAGAAGAGATCCATAAGGCAGTTCATAAAACACTTCATTTTCACTTAAGGTTTCAGTATTCCCCAACTCTCCACCGATATTATTTACACAGTACAGCGAAATTTCTTTACTACTTCAGGAAAGGAATCCGAATCCCTATGAAACCAAATAATAAGGAGCACTTACCACGTAGAAATTACTGCAATTGTATTGGTATCTAATGGCAATGGTATCTAATTATCTATATAACTACATAAAATTATAGCCGTTTTCGTTGTTCTGCGAGATGAACAAAATAAATTAAAGCTTGTAAAATTAGGTTTAGTGTAAAGGAAGTGCAGGTAAACGTAATACTTTCATACAATACATAATTGCATAATTTTTAAGGCACACATTTACCAAAAACCACTGATAACCTCCTGAAAAGAATCCGAACGTTTTTGAAACTAATTTGTGAAAAGAATGTTCAAAACTCTACTCACCTTGGGCAAAAAATTCGAAATAGCAATGCGTACATTCTCTCAAAGATTTGCCTTTTTGTGAAAGCTTTTCATCAGTAGTCTTTGCGAATCGGTGCGAGTGTCTTTGTAACTTAACCATGGTTACGGTACAGGAGATGAAATATAATCCAAATGAGGGCTGCTATTTTTTGCTCCATTTTCACTATTTATCACCATTAAAATGGGGAATTTAGCTGCTTTTGTTGAATAGTGCCACTTGCGGATACTAAAATTTAGTCTAATCTATTTTTTAGCGAAAAGCGGATAAAATGTAAGCTTTCGCATTTCAGCATATTTTAGATATAACGAAAGTTAGAATCCGACTGCTAGTCGTAACAGTTGGCTTTTTGATTTCGAAAAGCACTTCATCAGCAGGAAACGCAATGTTTTCAGATCTAAATATTTCAGTATCCTTTCCAAATCCTTTTCCACAATTTTCGTCTCTCTTTGATAAATAATTGCAAAAAAGAAGCCCCTTTTCTTGTTTCATTGAGCTTTCGCACTGAATTTTTTTATTTTTTATTTTTAATTGGCCATGCACACTGTACATAAAGGAAGTACATAACAAAATTAAAAAATTAATGCCATTTTTGCTTTTTCATAGCTCATTTGGTGTCAGAACACCTACAACCCCAAATTTCGAAATGCTCTCGAAGCATTACAAGTAGTTAATACAACGTCTTTTGGGAATGTTTTTAAGATCTTACGTATATTGGCACTTTTGCCCGTTTCAATAGCCACATCTGAACGAAGCTTGCCTGAAAAGAATTAAAATCTACTTGGGAAATACAACATGTCAAGAAAGGCGCAACAGTCTAGCATCTATGAATATTCACAAAGATGTAAATTTTTCAGTTGACGAAATTCTAGAAGAATTTTTTAAAAAACCACGAAAAATTTGAGAATTCTTCGTTTCATTGATTTATAAGTAAAAAGAAAAATTTAATGTGTTTAAAATTGTCAAAATGTTTTATAAATAAAGCGAAAAATTGAATATATGATTTTAAAAATTCGTGTTTGAAACTTTATTACGCATACTTTCTTCTGAAGAGCCTTNTCTTGTTTCATTGAGCTTTCGCACTGAATTTTTTTATTTTTTATTTTTAATTGGCCATGCACACTGTACATAAAGGAAGTACATAACAAAATTAAAAAATTAATGCCATTTTTGCTTTTTCATAGCTCATTTGGTGTCAGAACACCTACAACCCCAAATTTCGAAATGCTCTCGAAGCATTACAAGTAGTTAATACAACGTCTTTTGGGAATGTTTTTAAGATCTTACGTATATTGGCACTTTTGCCCGTTTCAATAGCCACATCTGAACGAAGCTTGCCTGAAAAGAATTAAAATCTACTTGGGAAATACAACATGTCAAGAAAGGCGCAACAGTCTAGCATCTATGAATATTCACAAAGATGTAAATTTTTCAGTTGACGAAATTCTAGAAGAATTTTTTAAAAAACCACGAAAAATTTGAGAATTCTTCGTTTCATTGATTTATAAGTAAAAAGAAAAATTTAATGTGTTTAAAATTGTCAAAATGTTTTATAAATAAAGCGAAAAATTGAATATATGATTTTAAAAATTCGTGTTTGAAACTTTATTACGCATACTTTCTTCTGAAGAGCCTTTTTTCTAGACCCATATTAGTGAGATATTATTCTTTGACTTGAGGGGGGGGAGGGGTTTACTTTTTTCTAATTTTGGCAAAGTGCTTGATATTTGATAATTATGAAAAAAGTTTTTGCTGGGACGTGTAATTTCACCTATACATACGGATATGAATGTTATGGATGTCCGCCTTCAAGGTTTTCCAACAGCACAAATTTATACAAAACAACAAATCTGCATCGATGTATAGAATAAGATTATTTTCACTCAAACCAGTAAATAATGGTTTGCTTTACTTAGTATGCGTATCTACTCAAAATAATAAATATTTTCTCTTACCTCGAATTCGCAACTCCCAAGTGAGGGTTATCAAGATGGTTACAGGAGCCATCTAACGTTCGATAAGCTGATTTCTCACATTGAGCCGGAGACACAGCACATATCGCCACTCCACCAGTAGGGAAATGAGGACCATAAGCTGGATTGAACTCACCAAAAGGATTTCCGGGTGCTGAAGACGTAGGACCAAAAAGGCCATTCCTGTTAAAAATATTAATTTTAAGTCAGTATTTCCCAGTTTTTTTTAAATTCAAGTAGCTTTTTTATTAAAAATCTTGACATTTTTATAATTGTTAAGAGTGAGGCCGCGTCAACTGATCCTCGATAATTTCTCCCAGCCTCGGATGTGTATGTACATATGTATGGCAATGCCAAGTAATTATAACCCTTATGCTGCCACATAAATATTGCGAACAAATTCTTACACATGTACAAACGTATTTGTATTAGAGCGGGTCGATTTGTAGGGGATCAGAAAAACAGAAAATATGCGGAAAATGCTCTACGGATCATTCTGAGCAACTTTGCTTAAAAAACTACAACATTTTTTAGGAAAAACTTAAACAAATAGCTAAACTATTAGTGTAAGGGTACAAAAAGTAGTTTTTTTTTTTTTAAATACATATGTGATCAGAATTGAAAAAGATATCGATTAAGCGGTGACCGTGTGTCCGTCCGTGCACACGGAACTCGATTAAAAATCGAGATATTTTGAAGAAATTTGTAATGTTTACCTCTTTTGAGCATAGGACAATAACAACGCCTACCTTCCATATAACGGTAGTTTTCAGAAATATGAAAACTGCAATATTTTAGTAACTACTGAAGCTTATTAACTTAAAATTAATATTTACAATTTACTGTAGCTAATTTATTAAAAATTCATGCTTGCAATAATTATTTAGAAAAAAAAATACGTCTATGAAAAAATTTTGGAAAATGGGCGTAGTACCACCCACTTATGACCATATATGTGAATCTCGGTAACGGTTCGATCAATTTGTACCACACTCGGTACGATTATTGTGCTTGCCACATAAAAGCAAACCATTGAAAATTATTGAAATCGGACCGGTCGAATTTTACGATTGTACGTTGCAACAAGTTCACCATGTTCCGATGCACTTTAACATTGAATACTTCTTCTTCTTATTTTTTGGCGTTGTAACCGCCAAAGCGATTTTGGCCGAGTTCAGCAAAGCACGCCGGTCGTTTCTTTTCTGTGCCAACTGACGCCAATTGGAAACGCGACGTGAAGCCAAGTCCTTCTCCACCTGATCTTTCCATCGCAGTGAGGGCCTCCCTTTTCCTCTGCTACCACCAGCTGAATACTTTCAGAGCTGGAGCGTCGGTGTCCATTCGAACGCCGTGGCCAAGCCAGCGGAGCCGCTGTATTTTAATTCGCTGCATTATGTCCATGTCGTTGTAAATCTCATACAGCTCATCGTTCCATGGTCTGCGGTACTCGCCGTCGCCAACGCGTACAGGCCCGTACATCTTCCGCAAAATCTTTCTCGAACACTCCAAGAGCCGCCTCATCGGATGTTGTCATTGTCCATGCTTCTGCGCCATATACCAGCACGGGCATGATAACTGACTTATAGAGCGTGGTTTTCGTATGTCGAGAGAGGACTTTACTCCTGAATTGCCTACTCAGTCCAAAGTAGCACTTGTTGGCAAGAATGATTCTGTGTTGGATTTCAATGCTGACATTATTATGGGTGTTAATGCTGGCTCGCAAGTAAACGAAATTCTCTACTTTCTCGAAATTGTAACTGTCAACAGGGACGTGGGTGCCAAGGCGCGAATGTGCTGACTATTTGTTTGATGACAGGAGATACTTCGTCTTGTTCTCGTTTACCAACAGACCCATTCGCTTTGCTTCCTTATCCAACTTGGAAAAGGCAGAACAGACTTCGCGGTTTTTGTTACCGATGATGTCGATGTCATCGTCATANATAAGCCAGCAATTGCATAAGCTAGCAATTGCACGCTCTTGTAGTAAATTGTTCCTGAGCGGTTCAATTCAGCTCCAACATCAGATTAAAGAAGTCACATGAAACGGAGACGCCCTNGAAACCCCGTTTTGTGGCGAACGGCTCGGAGAGGTCTTTTCCAATTCTGACGGAGCTGGTGGTATTGCTCAACGTCATTTTACACAGCCGTATGAGTTTTGAGGGGATGCCAAATTCAGACATAGCGGCGTATAGGCAACTCCTTTTAGTGCTGTCAAAAGCGGCTTTAAAGTCGACAAATAGGTGGTGAGTGTCGATCCTTTTCTCGCGGGTTATTTCCAAGATTTGGTCTATGGCGAATTTGCCAGGTCTAAAGCCACACTGATCAGGTCCTATCAGTTCATTGACGGTGGGCTTCAGTGTTTCACACAATACGCTCGATAATACCTTGTAACCTATGCTTAGAAAGCTGATAGGCGGTAGTTGGCGCGAATGGCGGGGTCACCTTTCTTGTGGATTGGGCAGAGCACACTTAAATTCCAGTCGTCGGGCATGCGTTCATCTGACCATATTCTGCACAAGAGTTAATCCATGCACCTTATCAACTCCTCACCGCCATACTTGAATAGCTCAGCTGACAGGCTGTCAGCTCCAGCGGGTTTGTTGTTTTTCAGCCGCGTTATTGCTATACGTACCTCGTCATAGTCAGGCGGTCGAACGTCGACTCCAGCATCATCGACTGCGGGCCCGGGTTCTTCTTCTCCACAACTTTCCGTGCTGCCACCATTTAGTAGGGCGGAAAAGTGTTCCCTCCATAATTTAAATACGCTCTGGACATCGGTTACTAGGTCGCCATTATTGTTCCTACAGGAGTACGCCCTGGTCTTGAAACCTTCCGTAAGTCGCCTAACTCTCTGGTAAAATTTTCGGTCATTCTTCCTGTCGGTCAGAATTTCAAGCTCTTCGCACTCACGTATTTCGGCCTCCCCCTTCTTATTGTGGAAAATACGTATCGCTTCCTTCTTCAGATCCCTATAGCGGTCCCATCGTACCAGTTGTTCTTTCGGGCTCGCTGAAATCCGATTACTTCTTCTTCCTTTCNATGAGCGGGAAATGTGGTTCCACTGCTCGCATATGTCGGTTTTTTGAAGAATTCTATCTGAGAGCTGGCTGTCTGTTGTGATGTTTTTCGACATTAAGCTTTCCTCTCATATTTGGGCGCACATTTTTTGCTGCACAGAGGCGAGTGCGTATCTTGGCTGCAACAAGATAATGGTCCGAGCCGATGTTTGGGCCTCGGAAGCGTGCCTTCCGTCTATCACAACATGGTCGATTTGGTTTCTCGTTTTTCGATCCGGAGACAGCCACGTAGCTTGCTGGATATTTTTACGCTTCAACTTAATACTGCATACTACCATGTTTCGGGCCCCGGAGAAGTTGATCAGCCTCAATCCGTTGTCGGACATTTCGTCGGGGAGGCTGAATTTTCCGACGGTGGTTCCAAAGATCCCTTCCCTTGGAGGGGGGGTTTACTCATCCGAGGCTTTGCCCTGCTTCTTCACTGTTAGTGGTTTTTACGTGGCGGGTCCCAAACCCAGCGCACAACCCTTTGCTGGGGCGAGGGTAGTTTCGCAACCATATACACGTTTATATAGCGAGCCGCTTGCTCCAAATAACACCCGCTTGCAGCCGCACCTCTGGTGAACAGACGCTGCAGACTTCAGTAAAACTTTAAACCGAATAAGTCGGAGTGGTCCCACCGAAGCTCCCTCTCTTTATACCGTGACCCAAGGCTCCACTCGGATTGGTTACCGCATCTCGCACATGGGTTGCTCACGTTGCCTAGAGTGTGCGAACGAGGAGGCAAGAGGCGGGATTGAGGATAGCCATGCAACTGTAACTGCATACCCAGCGCAACGACTATACCCCATTGCACTCCAACATTAAATACAACCATTCTGTTATATACGGCAGTCCGCTTCTATTCAAATTAATTCGCCTCACGCATTTCTTCCCTCCAAGGAGCGGCAGAAATAACTCATATTTTGTTCATCCAGCAAATGTCATGCTATCAATGCTTTACGATGATCATAAATCAGTACGCGACCAGGCAATAAAAAATTGTGTACTACCTTAGCAACCTTTGCAATGCAGAAGAACTTAGAGAGAACAAGAAATGTAAAATTAATTTTGACTGCTCCAATTATTTCAGTATGATAGATTTGGATGATGACTGTGTTTCAACAGAACCGCCATTTACTGCATTCCGCATACCCATTTGAAGGAATATTTAGAATTTGAAGACCCATCACTTCCTGACCCACAAGTTCCATGCCACATACAAGGAGCTGGACGACATGTTCAACTGCTAACCAGTGTTTCTCGGCGCGTAACGGAAAAAAATCCTGAAAGTGTTATGACTGTGACTGATGTTAATCGAAAAAAATTACCACGCGTGGAAAGAAAGCAGGACCCAAAAACTTAGTTATTTAAGCATTTAAAAACAAAAAAAATAAATGCTTTTTGTACCCTTACACTCATAAATCAGTTATTTGTTTATGTTTTTCCCACAAAATTTTGTATTACCTTATACGAAACTTCCCTTTAAAATTCGCTGGCTCGATTTTAGCAAAAAAAACAGACTTCAACTCTCATATAAAAAATATATATATATATATCTCGTGATCCACTGATCGGATCTTAACCAGATAAGTATGGAGCCACCTCTCCGANTATCAATGCTTTACGATGATCATAAATCAGTACGCGACCAGGCAATAAAAAATTGTGTACTACCTTAGCAACCTTTGCAATGCAGAAGAACTTAGAGAGAACAAGAAATGTAAAATTAATTTTGACTGCTCCAATTATTTCAGTATGATAGATTTGGATGATGACTGTGTTTCAACAGAACCGCCATTTACTGCATTCCGCATACCCATTTGAAGGAATATTTAGAATTTGAAGACCCATCACTTCCTGACCCACAAGTTCCATGCCACATACAAGGAGCTGGACGACATGTTCAACTGCTAACCAGTGTTTCTCGGCGCGTAACGGAAAAAAATCCTGAAAGTGTTATGACTGTGACTGATGTTAATCGAAAAAAATTACCACGCGTGGAAAGAAAGCAGGACCCAAAAACTTAGTTATTTAAGCATTTAAAAACAAAAAAAATAAATGCTTTTTGTACCCTTACACTCATAAATCAGTTATTTGTTTATGTTTTTCCCACAAAATTTTGTATTACCTTATACGAAACTTCCCTTTAAAATTCGCTGGCTCGATTTTAGCAAAAAAAACCGACTTCAACTCTCATATAAAAAATATATATATATATATCTCGTGATCCACTGATCGGATCTTAACCAGATAAGTATGGAGCCACCTCTCCGAAGTAAAAAGAATTATCGAAATCGGTTGACGTGGTCCAAAGTTATGCGGTAATATACATAAAAATAAATAAAAAAATAAAAATAAAAAAATATTCCGACGAACTGATAACCTCCTCCTTTTTTGGAAGTCGGTTAAAAAGATAACCATTTTGAAATATGAGTGTTTTTAATCTCTAGAAAATAACTTATGCAACCTCACATACACGGTTTTCATTATCTTGATACGCGGTTTTGCCTTTTGTTGATACGCGGTTTTTTACTTTAACCTACGATATGCATGTATATGAATTTCCTACTCAAGGACAAATAGTTATAAACAGGGAACGGATTTTATGGAAATTGCCTTTTTTCCTGCTAAAGAGATAGAGTATATTCGATTAAGAATGTCCACGATTTAGCTTTCTCTGATTCCATATATACCCATTTGATGTTACCTTTTTTTGCCTTTTTTAAGATATTTGCCTTTTTTTTGTCTTTTTTAAGATATTTACCTTTTTTGCATTTTCTACCTTTAAAAAAGTGATTATAGCATTTACAATTTTTTTTTTTTAAGATTAAAAAATATACACATGCCCATGCGGCTTATATGTAGAAGCGCAGGGACCTCTTGCCAAATTGGTGTTGGAAAAATTCAAAGCCGTTTTCTCAGCTAACGTAGGCTTGGAGACAATAAGGGGTGTGGATAAAATTGTAAAGGGCGAGAAAAACGCCCTTATTCCTGATAATATGAACGTTTCAAACGTTCCATATTTAAATTGGGCTCCAATTGTATCAACTTACGTCGAGCGCACATTTAGTACATTCAATGCTTTTCTTCCAATGAAAATGCTGCCAGAAAACTTCAAAATGTATCTTGTGGTTCAATGTTACTACAATTATCCAGATTAAAGTTGTATGAGTTAGAAACTCGAAAGGATAAATTAGTCAAAGATTCAAAGTACAAATTTTTCATATAATGAAACTAGTTCATAGTTTTTCTCTTTTTACTTGTAATATAAACATTTCTAAAATAAATGTATTTTTTGATTGTTCTTCGTATTTTCTGTCTTTTTTAGTGCCTTAATTTGCTTTTTTTGCAATATCTAGTGCCTTTTCCTGCCTTTTTCGCTATTTTGTTTTGCCTTTTTTTGCCTTTTTTGCAATACCTAGTGCCTTTTCCTGCCTTTTTCGCTATTTTATTTTGCCTTTTCCAGCCTATTTTGTTATTTTATTTTGCCTTTTTTATAGGTTTTTAGGTCCTAAAAATCCGTTGCCCGGTTATAAATAATTACTTTTATACTAGTTCTTTATTATTTTTTTGTTAAACAATTTTTGTTCTTATTTTCAATACTTACAAAAAATAAGCTAACCGTCCCGTTAGCGCCGCACACTGGCGCATCAGAGGAAATATGTAAATTTTATATAGGTCTTCAGATGTTCTATTTTTATTACACGGTGATGGAAAAAATGTGCGAAATACACCCGAAATAAAGCTTTGTGTAGTTTGTAGCTATGGTCGAGAAACAACATGTAACGTAGCTTCAATACGCTACACTATGTATGGGACATACCTGCTAGGGAATCCAGTCCCGCATAAAAATCGTGTTCGCGAAAGCTTGCGGGATTGAGGTCATCAATCCCATGGATCCGCGTCTTTTTTATATCCCTGCATTTTTTAAATATCAATTTTGAATATAGCTGTTTACAGGAAATAATATGATTTCTTTTCAGTCACGCGGATCCGCGGGATTTGTAAAGCAGGCGATTTGATTTAAAAAATCGACGTATTTACTTTTAATTACGTTGACTTTTTTGATAATATTTCCGTGGGAATGATAAACTCTTTAAAGTCTCATCTTTTAAATTCGACCTTATTTTATTGCGCAATCAAGAACTTTTGATTTTGGTGGTTATGCATAGTTTCGTAGGTATATGGTCAAAGTCGTTTTATCTGTTTGGTATTTCTCAGAAGAAAATATATCATAATAAGATTTACTGTAGTGTTTTATTCGATCTGAAACAATACCCGCTGGCTGTAATCCCAAAACTAGCTAAAACATCAGTGATTCTGAATTATTCAAATTTAACTTAGTTTTCCTGTTTTCCAGCGTCACTGTTTTTACCGTTTGATATTTAAAAAATGGCGTTAAAGTAGGTAATATATTCTATATAACATACTGTTGAAAATTACACCAGAGCTGAATGTAGGCCTCTAACAGATCCAGAGTTATGAGTATTCGAAATTTAGCATCTGAAAGGAAGCTAAAAAAAATATTTTTTTCCGCTGGCACACTTATTTATCGATAGAAATGGACTATGTTCATAAACCGGCAAGTGTACAAAGTTTACGCTAGTTATCAAGGCGAACGTTTGCAAATTTTAATCAAGTACGCAGGACCAAAAAAAGTCGACGAAAGGTTAGTAAAACCAGACCGGGTGTTTTATATGTTTTTTGGGTCGCTGAACACAAATCTGAAGTCCGTTTTGCTTCATCACGTCAGGATTTGCTTCTAACCTCAAAACACATTGGGAAACTCAATGAACTCCTCCAAAAGGCCTTCTGAAGAACGTCCTATAAAAGCCCTTCTGGAAGGCCTTCTATGGGTAGCGAAAGAAGAAGTCCTTCAATTAATGATAGCCGATGAAAAAAAGGAAAGGAGAAAGGAATGTAGAGTGGAAATCCTCTTGACGCTCAGGAAGGCCTTTTGGAAGGGCTTTTAACTCCTGAAATTATCAACTGGGTTATAAAATGATGCCATGCACGACGAACATTTTGGCGAGCACGTTCAAAACTCGTATTCGTCTTTTAANCGAAAGAAGAAGTCCTTCAATTAATGATAGCCGATGAAAAAAAGGAAAGGGGAAAGGAATGTAGAGTGGAAATCCTCTTGACGCTCAGGAAGGCCTTTTGGAAGGGCTTTTAACTCCTGAAATTATCTACTGGGTTATAAAATGATGCCATGCACGACGAACATTTTGGCGGGCACGTTCAAAACTCGTATTCGTCTTTTAATTTTTTTTATGTAGTCCCGCAAATCCCGCGGATCACGCATGTGTAATCCCTCATATCTGATCCCGCTTTTGCGGGACCCCGCATTTTCGGATCGGATTCCCTAATACCTACAATATATACCTACGTACAAAAAAGCTGACCTACATACATCCATACCACGGTTGATGCGAATATTATTCCGAAATAAAAGTCTTTTCCGGATAATAAACAAACCACTTATCCAAATTAAATAAGTTTGGCATCAAATGAAAGAGGACTTAAATAGCTTTAAAACTGAAATGTCTTAACGAGGAAAGCCACATGTTGAAAAATATTTCAACAAAAAATGTTAATTAATTACCATAGAACAACCCTTGTGTCAGGTATATGCATTTCTTTAGTATTAAATAATAAGGNCACGGTTGATGCGAATATTATTCCGAAATAAAAGTCTTTTCCGGATAATAAACAAACCACTTATCCAAATTAAATAAGTTTGGCATCAAATGAAAGAGGACTTAAATAGCTTTAAAACTGAAATGTCTTAACGAGGAAAGCCACATGTTGAAAAATATTTCAACAAAAAATGTTAATTAATTACCATAGAACAACCCTTGTGTCAGGTATATGCATTTCTTTAGTATTAAATAATAAGGAAAATATAAATAGAGGTCGTTCGTTATTTCTGTTTAAAAGCTATTTCAGTCCTCTTACATATGATACCAAATTCTTTTGATTTGGACAGGCCGTTTGTTTATAATCCCGAAAAGACCTTTATTTTGGAATAATATTCGCAACAACCCTGAGCCATACACACATACCTACGTACTGAAAGGTGGAAAGATACAAATTGGTTGGTTAGTATGCAGAATAAAGGAATCCCGTAAACCACAAAACTATTTCCGCTGCCTGGAGTTCGGGCATGTGGCAAAAACTGTTGCAATAAAGATAGGTCAGGTCCTTGCAGACGATGTGGAGATTATGGGCACGAGTCGAAAGACTGCCAGAATGGGTTTCGGTGCATGATCTGTGCTAATAAGAACCCCGAAGCGGAAAATCAGTACCCGGGAAGCATTAGATGCCCAGCGTACAACAACGCGATAAGTAGGTTACGAAATTGAGGTTCATGCAACTAAACTTGTCCCATTGCCAAGCAGGACCTGCTTGCACACTAGGCTGGTCCAAAAATGCATGTGAAAAAATAAAGGCAGATTTTTTATGCTCCCACCCCTAGGATTGTTCTATACCGAAAAAAGTATTCCCTTATTTTTTTACTTTGAATTCAAAAAATATTTAGAGGTCGCTCAACTCGCCTAAAGTTTCCAATGTATTTTATATGCGGAAAAACAACTTTTCGTACAAATAGTATAGCATAGTTAAAAATCAATATTTTTCTACCAGTAAACTCTGTTTATCTGCAGGTGATTCCCAATAATAATACCCAATTGTTTCTTTAACCATTTTTTCATCGCAACTAAAATTGATAGGTCGCCAAAAACCAAAAAAACCCCGAAAAATGCAATGGGGCGACCAATAAACAATCGTTTCTATTAATAACTGGTTAAATAAACAATTGGGTATTATTATTGAACGTCTCCTGAAGAGAACCAGTGTTTTCCGATCGAAAAATATTGATTTTCAAGAATTCTATTGCATTTCTGCGAAAAATTTATTTGTCCCATATAAAAATACAAGGAAAACTTTAACCGCTTTGAGCAACCTCTAAATATTTTTTGATTTCAAAAAAAAAAAATAGGGGTATACTTTTTTCGATATAGAACAATCCTGGGGGTGAGAGCATTACAATTCCGACTTTACTGTTTTGGACCACCCTATTGCACATAGCGATTTGGAGATGTAACCCATCAGCCTCTCATATCGAGTCAGCGTCATCCTTCGCAGGCTTTACAACAGCAAAATTAGACGACCTTCCCATCTACAGCTTCTATACTCGACCCAGCATAGACCTCAATGATTTCAATAGAATCATCGATACCCGGGGCAAGGAAAATCTCATTATTGCTGGCGAATTCAACGCCTGGTGAAACGAATGGGGCTGTCGCAAGAAGAACGCTAAGGGAAAAACCCTGCTTGAATCTTTAGCAACGATCGATATGGTCCTCCTTAACAAAATCCCTGCCTTGACTTTCAGCAGACATCAACGATCGACCTAACGTTCGTAACATGTAATCTCTATATGAGAGCTGGCTTGAAAATAAACGATCACTATAACTTCAGCGACCACTTCGCAATCAGCTTTGAAATAAAGAGAAGGAAACAATACCTGCGGACAGACAATCCTTCGTCACGAAACCTAGGGTGGCAAACTAAATCCTTTGATTCAGATTTATTCCGTGAGGCGCCTAGGCCCGAACCTAGCCACACCAGCCCTAGTTCGCCAGATTAAAATTCGCTGCTGGACACAAAATGGCTGCAGAGAGCTTTCGATGCAAGATAAAGTTCCCAATATCGCACTCAAGACTGCCATAGGTCAGCACGGATCAATTTTCACCGAAATATACAGCGCGTGCACCCAACAGGGGTAATTTCCAAAACCATGGAAGCGACAATACCTTGGTCTCATCCGTAAGCCTAAAAAGCAGCTAAACTATTCGATCGACTATCGTCCCCTCTGCTTGCTCGTCTCAATAGGAAAGATCCTCGCAAGAATTATTCATAATCGCATCCAAAACTCTATCAAATCATCTGGTGATTTGTCACCCCACCAAGTTCGGCTTTTGTAAATCAAAGTCCACAATTGATGCGATAAAAGTAGTCAGAGTACACAAAAGAAATTGCAGGCAAACAATGGAAGGGAGGAACAATAAAACACTCCTCAATAGTTACTCTCGTTATCAAAAAACGCTTTCAACACTGCAAATTTGAAGAAAATCCTGTTGGCATTAGAACGATTTTCTGTTCCTTTATACCTCTTCAATATTATTGCAACTTACTTCGAAGATGGAATCGTCCAATATAGCTCTGCACAAGGTTGTAAAGCATTCAAAATTACCGGCCGGGTTCCACAAGGCTCGGTGCTGGGACCGCTTTTTTGGAACGTGATGTACGACGGCTACTTCGACTGAGGTTCCCGAAAGAGGTAATGATAGTGGGGTTCGCTGACGACATAGCTATTGTCGTAGTAGCGAAACATACATACAAGATAAAGGCGGCTGCAACCGCTGTGATAATGACGGTGTCAGAGTGGCTGAATGCAATGGGGCTAAAGTTAGCGGCGCATAAGGAGGCAGTCCTAGTCACAGGAAGGAAATTCCGCGAGAAACTCATGCTGCAACTTAGGGACTGCGAAATCTGCACAAAACCCGCCATAAAATATCTTGGTGTAATGATTGACGCAACCTAATATTCAAGGAGCATCGCGTATTTATCCGGGTGAAAGCGAGTAAGTGAAATGATGCTGAACCTCCGAAGGCCAAAACAAGCCCGCAGAAGATTGCTAGCTGGGGTTCTTAAATCTGTGATACTTTACGGCACACAAGTATGGAGCTACGCAGTGGAAGTTTGGGCATATGTTCGCGGTCTCAGGTCACCTATCGTCTATGTGTGCTAAGGGTTTGCTTCCCATATATTACGGTATACGAAAACGAGCACTTGAAGTGTCTGGATTACACCCAATACAGTTCTGGTGAAAGAACTGTTTGTATTTTTCTGCAGAAGCCGCGCCGCGCTCTTCGTCATACCAGTTGTTTCTACGCAGTTGGTAATAGCCGACAACCTCTTAGGCAGTGGTACGAAGTGATTTGGAGATGGAGTCCCAAAGCTCATTTATGTCCAGGTGATGGGGAGTTGCTTGATTAAGCAGTATTGAGAGTCGATTGCTAAATTTTCGGCTGTCCGTTGTGACTGCAGATTTGCAACATCGACCCTTCGCCGCGTTGCCTGATGCTCGTTTTTTATTCCACAGAGGCGCATGCGGACCTTAGCTTCAACAAGGTAGAGATCCAAGTCGATTTTGTCACCTCGGATAAAGCGCACGTCAAGAACGCTCGAAGCCTATCTTCCGTCTATCACAACATTATCAATTTGTTTCTTCGTTCTTTGATCAGGGGACACCCAAGTGTCTTTGTGGATGTTTCGATGCTGGTGTCCGGTACTACTAACTACCATGTTCCGTGCCACTGCGAAGTCGATCAGCCTCTCTCTGTTGTCGGAGATGTTGTCATAAAGACTAAATTTTCCGACTGCTGGACCAAATATGCCTTCCTTGCCCACCCTGGCGTTAAAGTTACCAAGGGGCGGGGGCAGCGCTCATACGCTTCTGCTAGGCGCTCATAGAAAAGCTCCTTGGTCTCATCGTCCTCTCTCCCGTCAGGGCGTGCACACAAATTATGTTGATGTTATTAAATTGCGCCTTTATGAGGATTGTAACGTTTCGCTCACTGATGGGCGTGAACCGGGAGACAAGGTGTGGGTGTTTCCGTCCAACCACAAATCCGACACGAAATTTGTGATCCGTCTCATGGCAGCTATAGTAGGTGTCGCATGATGCAAATTTTTGCAGCCATGCCCGTCCATCGCATTTCCTGAACTGCGGTGATGTTAGCCTAGTATTTTGTGATAACAGCCGCAGCAGCAGTTTGATAGGGGCACATTGCAGGTGCATATCCGTAAATCGTAGCAGTTGTTTGGTCTGCAAGGGTCGTCAGCATTGTGTTTCTGAACCGAATACACGTTATAAAGCGCAACCGCACCTCATGGTGATGCTGAAAACTTCAGTGAGCCCTTCAGCCGAATAAGTCGGGGTAGCCCCACTGAAGCTCCCTCTCTTCCTGCCGTGACCTAAGCCTCCACTCGGATTGGTTACCGCATCTCGCACATGGATTGCTCATGTTGCCCAGAGTACGCGAACGAGTACGCGAACGAGTACGCGAACGAGGACGCAAGGGTCGTGATTGAGTATAGCCTTCCAACTGTAACTCCATACCCAGAAGAACGGATATACCCCATTGCTCTCTAAAGGCGACGCACAAACACCACGACAAAACTGAGAATAAAAACAAAGTAAACGTTTTGAAAATTTAGGCATTATTGGTTCGCTTCCCAACACTGTTTGTCGGGGCCTCGCGCGCATGTTGCTACATAACTGACCGCGCATGTTGCTAAAATCTAAACGTAATTATTATCATCCTGAATGTACTTAGTTTTTATACCCAACAATGCGATATGACCAGATGGTTACCATCAGCATGTCAGTGGTCGGCCATTTCGATTTCCTATGCCTGGAGAGTAAGTTGAAAAATTAATGCAAAGTTAAACGGAGTCAATCGAACACATAATTTCCAACCACAAAAAAAAACACTTTTAAAAGTTAAAATTTTTGTATAAAAATTAATGCAAAGTTAAACGGAGTCAATCGGACACATAATTTCCAACTACAAAAAAATAAAACTACTGCTAAATTTAAACATTTTTGTATAAATATTGGCAGACCCGGCGAACTTCGTCCCGCCCAAAATTAATTTTTTATTGAAACAATTTACCCATCATTTTCACCAACAGTTCACGTTCATGATTTTCAGTGACGCATTTATCTTCTAATATTACGGTTTAGTGGTTGTCAGAAAACTTATTTCCGTTGCCATCTTAAATGACCTAGCAAAAGTGTACATGCATACAAAGATGCGTAATAGTTTCAGTGCGTTTGAAAGGCACCCACGCCCCTTTTCAAATAACCCCAATTTTCTGTAAGAGTATGAGATTGATTTCATATATCTCCATACCATGGTCGAGTTCTCTACCATGAACACTTCCGGAGATATGCAGTATGAACGAGAGTCTTGGCTGGCAATACGGCGCCATGTACCGGTTGGAAGATATTCCCGGATTTGGGAGGTACGATTGGATACATATTTCTTCCATATACGCGGTGGCTTTTCGAACCAAGCTAGCACAATCTTTGAATCTAACCATAAGAATGTGTTGCACGATTCTAGTTTGGGCTGTTTTCGAACAGTTACGCCCAGGTTTGTGAGTAGACTGCACCACAAAGCTCTAAGCATAGCAAGCTTACCGTCTTTAGTGGGGCGACTTTGCTTTTGCCAAGAGAGTGGAATTTCTTTGGTTGCTAGCATCTACGCGGATGTAAAGCACTGCGCAATATGCTTTTTCCGAGGCATCACAAAACCCGTGGATTTTGGTATCTTGCCCCGGAGAGAAATTAACCCATCGAGGGATTTCGATGTGGCAGATGACTGGCAGATATTCTGCGAACAGTTGCTATTTTACTAGGGATATAGGTTTGGCACATTCGTCCCAATCAACGCCATCCAGCCAAAGTTCTTGAAGCAGAATTTTTGCTTGAATCATCACTGGCGACAGCGATGCAGGCAGAATGGTGCAGGAAAATTTATCTGTGAGTGTGTTCCATTGTATACCTAGTGTTTAGGTTGTGGAAGCTCTCTAAAATTTCAAAAATTAGGAGTCGAGAAGATCGTCCTACGATAGCGAGGTATGGTGCACAATTAACGCCGATCGTTACAGTTTTGAGCTTATAATCGGTGACAGGAGAGTCAGCCGATGTGCGAAATAAGATTCGCTGAAAATTTGACGATACATTTTTTCAATGTCGCCATTGAACACGAATCTGTGCATTCGCCACTCAGGGATTTTCCTGAACCAGATATTTTTGAGGCGTTGAATACCACGTGAACTTTGGTGATCACCTTATCTTGTTTGACGACCGCATAATGTGGCAAGTAGAAAGAGAAGTATTTGCCATTACAAATTATCTCGTATGGCTTCGTGTGCGATCCATTTGACCGAGGTCGAGATATTCTTGCAACACATTATTGTACATTGTACCTAAGTCTCCTTTTTTCTGAAAAACTACTGGAGTGCAGCAGACCGAGAGTGGCCTACATACAGCATTTTTTGGGAATTCCTCCTTGAATGGAAGTCGCACAATGTACCGGCCGTATGGGGCACGAGTCGTTGTTGTTGCATATATATGCTCACATGCCCGATCTTCAGGTGAAATTTGTGGAGGTTTTGGAATCCCCTCCTCTTTTCAAAACTTTCGAAGCTGAGAGATGAGAGTTGCATTCGAGCACTCTTCTACTTGTGTCGAATACGACACCACACTTTCGGTTATTGGACCACTGAGAATCCAGCCAAATACTATTTTTTGCGCAAGTATT
>NW_016157467.1:47053-52758 GCF_001687245.7 Rhagoletis zephyria
GGCCAAGGCGCGAATGTGCGGACTTGTGTGAGATACTTCGTCTTGTCCTCGTTTACCACCAGACCCATGCGCTTTGCTTCCCTATCCAACTTGGAAAAGGCAGAACAGACTTCGCGGTTTTTGTTACCGATGATGTCGATGTCATCGGCATAAGCCAGCAATTGCACGCTCTTGTAGTAAATTGTTCCTGAGCGGTTCAGTTCTGCAGCTCTTATTATCTTCTCCAACATCAGATTAAAGAAGTCACATGAAAGGGAGTCGCCCTGTCTGAAACCCCGTTTTGTGGCGAACGGCTCGGAGAGGTCTTTCCCAATTCTGACGGAGCTGGTGGTATTGCGCTACGTCATTTTACACAGCCGTATGCGTTTTGAGGGGATGCCAAATTCAGACATAGCGGCGTATAGGCAACTCCTTTTAGTGCTGTCAAAAGCGGCTTTAAAGTCGACAAATAGGTGGTGAGTGTCGATCCTTTTCTCGCCGGCCTTTTCCAAGATTTGGTCTATGGTAGATTTGCCAGGTCTAAAGCAACACTGATAAGGTCCAATCAGTTCATTGAAGGTGGGCTTCAGTGTTTCACACAATACGCTCGATAATACCTTGTATGCTTAGAAGGCTGATAGCTGGTTGTTGGCGCGAATGGCGCGNCACAATACGCTCGATAAGACCTTGTAACCTATGCTTAGAAGGCTGATCCCGCGGTAGTTGGCGCGAATGGCGGGGTCACCTTTCTTGTGGATTGGGCAGAGCACACTTAAATTCCAGTCGTCGGGCATGCGTTCATCTGACCATATTCTGCACAAGAGTTGATGCATGCACCTTATCAACTCCTCGCCGCCGTACTTGAATAGCTCAGCTGACAGCATGTCAGTTTCAGCAGCTATGTTGTTTTTCAGCCGCGTTATTGCTATACGTACCTCGTCATAGTCAGGCGGTGGAACGTCGACTCCGTCATCATCGACTGCGGGCTCGGGTTCTTCTTCTCCACAACTTTCCGTGCTGCTACCATTTAGTAGGGCGGAAAAGTGTTCCCTCCATAATTTAAGTACGCTCTGGACATCAGTTACTAGGTCGCCATTATTGTTCTTACAGGAGTGCGCCCCGGTCTTTAAACCTTCCGTAAGTCGCCTAACTCTCTGGTAAAATTTTCGGGCATTCTTCCTGTCGGCCAGCATTTCAAGCTCTTCGCACTAACATATTTCGGGCTCTCTCTTCTTATTGTGGCAAATACGTCTCGCTTACCTTTTCAGATCCCTATAGCGGACCCACATATCGCGCGTTGCGCCCGATCGCAGGGTGTCCCTGTAGGCGGCATCTTTTTTCTCTGCAGCTTCCTGACACTCCTCATCGTACCAGTTGTTCTTTCGGGCTCGCTGAAATCCGACTACTTCTTCGGCGGCGGTACTTATTGAGCGGGAAATGTGGTTCCACTGCTCGCAAATGTCGGTTGGTTGAAGAGTGCTCTCTGAGAGCAGGTGTGAGAGTCTAGTAGCGAAAGCGCTGGCTGTCTGTTGTGATTGCAGCTTTTCGACGTTAAGCTTTCCTTGCACATTTGGGCGCACGTGTTTTGCTGCACAGAGGCGGGTGCGTATCTTGGCTGCAACAAGATAATGGTCAGAGTCGATGTTGGGGCCTCGGAGTGTGCGTACGTCTAAAACACTGGAAGCGTGCCTTCCGTCTATCACAACATGATCGATTTGGTTTCTCATTTTTCGATCCGAAGACAGCCAGGTAGCTTGATGGATCTTTTTATGCTTGAACCTAGTACTGCATACTACCATGTTTCGGGCCCCGGCGAAGTCGATCAGCGTCAATCCGTTTTCGGACGTTTCGTCGTGGAGGCTGAATTTTCCGACGGTGGTTCCAAAGATCCCTTCCTTGCCCGCCCTGGCATTGAAGTCGCCAAGCACGATTTTGATATTATGACGGGGGCAGCGCTCGTACGTGCGCTCCAAGCGCTCATAGAAGAGATCCTTAAATGCCTCATCCTTCTCTTCCGTCGGGGCATGGGCGCAGATGAGCGAGATGTTGAAGAATCTCGCTTTGATGCGGATTATGGCTAGATGCTCGTCCACCGGGGTGAACGACAGTACTCGGCGACGGAGTCTCTCTTCCACCACAAACCCAACTCCGAATTTGCGCACCTTTACATGGCAGCTGTAGTAGACGTCGCTACGCCCCAGACATTACAGAGATATGCAGTATGAAAAATTCGGTTGTTATGGGATGACTATGCGATTGATTTTGTAAGTCTTGTACATACCAAGTTCCAGTATGAAAAATTCGGTTTGTGTGGAAATGACACGCCCCCTTTTCCAATAACCGAAATTTTTCTCCATGAGTATGCGATTGTTTTCATATAGCTCAATACCACGTTCCAGCACTCTATCACGAACACTTCCAGAGATATGCAGTATGAGACATTCGGTCTGCATGGGAAGTGCCACGCCCCTTTTTCCATTAGCTCCAATTTTTCTTCTTTAATATGCGATTGATTTTATACATCTTGTACACACCAGTACTCTGTATGCAGTATGAGAAATTCGATTTGTATGGGAAGTGCCCCGCCCCTGTTCCATTAGCCCAAATTTTTCTACTTTACTATGCGATTGATGTTATATGTCTTGTACATAGCAAGTTCCAGTACTCTACAACCAACACTGCCATATGCAGTCCAAAAAATTCGGTTTGTATGGTAGGTGCCACGCTCCCTTTTCCAATAACCACAATGAGTATGCGACTGTTTCTTATATCTCCATACCATGTTCGAGTACTCTAACATGAAAATTCGGTTAGTACGGGAGGTGCCACGCCCCTTTTTCAATAACCACAATGAGTATGCGACTGTTTCTTATATCTCCATACCATGTTCGAGTACTCTAACATGAAAATTCGGTTAGTACGGGAGGTGCCACGCCCCTTTTTCAATAACCACAATGAGTATGCGACTGTTTCTTATATCTCCATACCATGTTCGAGTACTCTGCCATGAACACTTCCAGAGATATGCAATATGTAAAATTCGGTTAGCATGGGAGGTGCCACGCCCCCTGCACCTAGCGGTATTAAATATACTTTACATCCGATTCTCATTCCTACCATATGTCCGCGAAAAATTTCATAAAGATAGGTCGAGCCGTTTAGGAGGAGTTCGACCACAAACACCGTGACACGAGATTTTTATATATTAGACTAGCAGACCCGGCGAACTTCGTCCCGCCCAAAATTATATTTTTCTACACGGTCAAAAATTTGGGTTTAATTTTTAAACCGCGCTGGGAATACTGCCTTTTTTAATCTTTTATGGTCTACTTTTTAAACCACCCAATAGTTTTAAGCAATTTTTAATATATTGTGGTTTAAATTTTAGTCCANGATTTTTAGTGACGCATTTGTCTTCTAATATTACGGTTTGGTGGTTCTCAGAAGGCATATTTGCCGTCTTAAATAACTTTGCAAAACTGTACATGCATACAAAGATACGTAATAGTTTCAGTGCTTTTGAAAGGCGCCACGTCCCCTTTTTAAATAACCCCAATTTTCTCTAAGAGCAGGGGATTGATTTCACATATCTCTATACCATTTTCGAGTAATTTACCATGGGAGGTGCCACGTCCCTTTTTCCAATAGCCCCAACTTTTATTCATGACCAGTCGCGTTTTATATACCTTGTACATACCAAGTTCCAGTACTCTTCCATGAACACATTCAGAGATATGCAGTATGAAAAATTCGATGTGTATGGGAAGTGCCACGCCTCCTTTTCCGATACCAACAATTTATCTATATGAGTATGCGATTGCTTTCATATGTCACCGTACAAAGTTCGAAACCTCTTCCATGAACATTTCCCGGGACATGCAGTATGAAAAATTCGGTTTGTATGGGAGATGCCACGTAACTTTTTCCAATAACCGCAATTTTTATCCATGAATATGCAAATGTTTTCATGTATCTCCATACCATGAACACTTCCATGTGCAATATGAAAAGTTCGGTATGTTTGGGAGGTACCTATCTTTTAAGTTGGAACCAACAATACACACCCACAAAATTTCATTGAAATCGGTTAAGCGGTTTCGGAGATTAGCGTAAACAGACACAGTAACACGGGATATTTATATATTAAGATACGCTACTATAAGCACCTAAGTTTGCGTACCAAATTTCAATTTCATTTGACTTATGGCTTTAAAATTATAGCTTATAACATTTTCCACGCCTATGGGATGTGTCACGCCCCCTTTTACAAACCCATTTATATATAAGCACCTACCATTGATATATCTGCATACTAAAATTCAAGTTCGTGGGACTTATAGTTCCGAAGTTATAGCTGATAAAAAATTCCATGTCTATTGGATGTGCCATGCACTCTTTTCCAAACTCATTTATATATACCCTAATATAAGGACCTACCATTAAAATGGCTGCGTATGAAATTTCAAGTTCAAGCGACTTATAGCTCCGGAGTTATAGCTGATAAAATATTCCACGTCCATGGGACGTGCCGCTCCCCCTTTTACAAACTCACTTATATATAGCCTACTATAAGCACCTGCTATATATACGTCTGCGTACCAAATTTCAATTTCAAGTGACATATGATTCCGAATTTTCCACGCCTATGGGATGTTCCACTCAGTTATTTATACCTTATTTAAAGCGCCTACCGTAGATATCCCTGCACACCAAATGTCAAGTTCTTGGGACTTATGGTTCCCAAGTTATAGTTGATGAAAAGGGTCCACGCCTATGGGATGTGCCACGCCCCTTTTTACAAACTTATGTATATACATATAACCTACTGTAAGCACCTACCGCAGATATGTCTGCATACCTAATTTCAATTCAATGTGACTGTGATTGTGAAATTATAGCTGATAAACATTTCCACGCCTATGGGACGTGCCACACCCCCTTTTACAAACCCCTTTATATATACTTTACTGTAAGCACCTACCATAGTTATGTCTGCATACCAAATTTTAAGTTCATGTGGCTTATAGTTCCCGAGTTGTAGCTGATAAAATATTCCTATGGGATGTGCCACGCACATTTACAACCTCATTCATATATACCTACGGTGACCATCCGTTCTGTTTTTTGCAGGACCGTACTGTTTTGCAATGGTCGGTCCTGCTTAGTTTTTCAAACCTGAAAAACCTGAAAATGTTCTGATTTTTTTCAAGTGTCCTGCATTTGTCCCGAATTTTATTCCTTATTTTAAAATTATCGGACAATGGATGGATTTTTTCAAAAAAGTGGTTTTTTTTGGTACTTTTCGTAGCTTTTCTTCAATATCTCATGAAATAATCTCCCAATCAACGTAAGCGACTTACAGCCCGAAGGGTATTGATGTGCCTCTTACCAAAATATATAACTTGTGGCGACTTCAATGAAAATTATTAGTTCTACAGGCGACCATTTGCATTTTGTCGTCAAAGTCGAAAAAAGTGAGATTTTCAATCAAATACGCAGTTTCATTCGATTATTTTTTTTCATTATTTTAAAAATTCCATAAAGAAGATATATCACTACAGTAAATTTTGAGCCAAAGATAATGAAAATTGGATTAGAAATGTAAATGCTATGGAGCGCAATCTGCACAAATTATATATTTTTGTAAAGGGCACTTTGTAACTCGTCGTCTACGTCGATTCATGACCTCAATTTTTGACAAATAACTGCGAAAAGTACCAAAAAAA
>NW_016157467.1:55662-66673 GCF_001687245.7 Rhagoletis zephyria
TGGCCCTATGGGAGCAATCCCTCAGTTCCAGGAAAGACCTCCCGAACTAGTCCCAAATGAACTAGTTCCTCACTACTCGATACGAAAGGGTAGATCAATTTCGTGCACCCAAGCCTCCGCGGACTAATCCTTCGAACATAAGCTACTCGAGGCCAACCCCTCCTAACAGTAGGTCATTCCCTAAACCCCCCACCTCTCTGAACTCTCACAACAACTCCTTTTCCCAAATCCGAGCGCACATGACGGAACAACGCACAAAACCATACAAATGCCCAATGTGCAATAAACCTCAACACACTCTCTCTCAGTGCTCCAAATTTCGTCAACTGCCAACTCAGGATCGCAGAAAGTTTGTGAGAGAACACAACCTCTGTTTTAATTGCCTATGTCAGACCCACTTGATAAAAGACTGCTCAAGTAAATATACTTGCTCCCATTGTCAAGAACGGCATCAATCAATTCTTCATGAAGACACGCCCCCCATGCCGCCAAGACAGCAGTTNTCAGAACTCTCACAACAACTCCTTTTCCCAAATCCGAGCGCACATGACGGAACAACGCACAAAACCATACAAATGCCCAATGTGCAATAAACCTCAACACACTCTCTCTCAGTGCTCCAAGTTTCGTCAACTGCCAACTCAGGATCGCAGAAAGTTTGTGAGAGAACACAACCTCTGTTTTAATTGCCTATGTCAGATCCACTTGATAAAAGACTGCTCAAGTAAATATACTTGCTCTCATTGTCAAGAACGGCATCAATCAATTNGTTTCGTCAACTGCCAACTCAGGATCGCAGAAAGTTTGCGAGAGAACACAACCTCTGTTTTAATTGCCTATGTCAGACCCACTTGATAAAAGACTGCTCAAGTAAATATACTTGCTCCCATTGTCAAGAACGGCATCACTCAATGCTTCATGAAGACACGCCCCCCATGCCGCCAAGACAGCAGTCTCGAACCCAAAGAACGACATCTCAGGTCGCTCTGACGACGCCCACTAATTCCAACCCACAAAATTCAGCGGGGTCGGAAACAACTCATGAGGAGCCTTCTTCCTCAAATAGAGCAAGAGTACAGTCGTTCTACTCGGAAAATGACAGCAAGATTCTCCTTCCCACAGCAATGGGCCAGTTGAACACAGGGGCGAGATCTTCAAACTCAGAGCTCTCATAGATCAGGGTTCGGAACGAACTTTTATTTCCTCCAAAGCTCAAAACAAACTAAAGCTACCGTACCAAACTTCTAACTTTGAAATTTCTGGCATGGGAGGCAGAGTTGTTCAGACTTCGAACAAACTTTGCCATCTCATCTTAGCCCCCGCAGATTTGACCACGAAAATAAAGGCTCAAGCAATAGTACTATCCCAGTTAACGAAAATGCTTCCAAAATTCCAGCCAACTCTCGAACAACGAGAAAAATGGTCTCACCTCCAGCTAGCAGATACTAACTGCCACTCCCCGTCCCAAATTTATCTGGTCATTGGCAGTGACCTCATTTCTGACGTAATGCTGGAAGGCATTGAGAAAATTTCGAAAAATTTGCTTGCACAAAACACCATATTCGGCTGGATCGTAAGTTGTCAATTTCCCGAAAAAATAGCCTGTTTCTCTACTCAAGCTACACCCATCTCCAATGAGGTTTAAGATTCCCAGCTGCGAAATTTTGGGAGCTAGAAGAGGTTCCGAAATCCAAGCTTACTACGCCTGATTATGAAAATTGTGAAAAATTCTTTCAGTCCACCACCACACGAGCAGCGGATGGTCGTTATGTAGTCAGACTGCCCTTTAAGCCAAGCTTCCCAGACCCTATCTCCCTTGGCCCGTCTCGCACCCCCGCCCTCCAACAGAGCCTGATCATGGAAAGAAATTTGCTCAGAAAAGGCGATCTAAAATCACTTTNGAGATATCTTCTCAAGGCAAATATTGGTCGTTCTACCTCCCACATCACGCGGTTATAAAACCCGAAAAAAGAACGACCAAAGTCCGAGTCGTCTTCAATGCTTCGAAGAAATCGGGGTCCGGACATTCCCTGAACGATGTTCTTTACACCGGACCAACCCTCCAGCCCGACTTGATGTTATTGATCCTCAAGTGGCGTATGTATCGATTTGTCTTCAACGGCGATGTCGAAAAAATGTATCGACAGATACTGCTACACAAAGACGACCAAGACTATCAACGAATCGTATTTCGACCATCTACAAATAGCCAAATACAAGATTATAAGTTGAAAACTGTCACGTTTGGTTTGAATTGCGCACCCTACCTCGCTATACGTACCCTTCACCAGCTCGCAGATGACGTGCAAACCACGCCCATATTAAACAATGAAACGTACGTTGATGATATACTGTCCGGTGGTCATGATCTCCCTTCAGCCGAAGAATCCCTCTCTCAAGTCATCCAAGCGCTCAATTCGGCAGGCTTCCCACTTAAAAAGATTACAGCCAACCACCCTGAAATTTTGAAAAACATACACAAAGACGATCTGCTTGACACAAACTTCCTAGAATTTGAAACAGTAAGCACCACTAAAACGCTCGGGATTCAGTGGAACGCTCTAACCGATACGTTTTCGTACACCGTTGATTCCATCCCAGCGTCATCCGCCAGTACAAAACGACAAATCCTCTCGGCAGTTGCCAAATTGTTTGACCCCGCAGGATGGCTTACGCCCATAATGATCCAAGCCAAAATCCTGCTACAAGAACTATGGCTGGACGGAACTGACTGGGATGACCAGGT
Source organism: Rhagoletis zephyria (assembly GCF_001687245.7). Taxonomy (NCBI): domain Eukaryota; kingdom Metazoa; phylum Arthropoda; class Insecta; order Diptera; family Tephritidae; genus Rhagoletis; species Rhagoletis zephyria. The sequence continues at coordinate 58,409 of NW_016157467.1, forward strand.
CAAGCCCCTTCGTCTGACGNCCCCGATGGGTAGATTTTGTCCCCGCCGACCAAGTCGAGCTACATGGCTTCTGCGACGCTTCCGAGAGAGCATACTGCACTAACATATATGTGCGAACCACGAACGGTAGCAGGACCTCTTCTCATCTGCTGGTCTCCAAAGGCAAAGTAGCGCCTCTCCGAACCACCAGTTTACCCCGACTTGAGTTGTGCGGCGCCCTTCTCCTAGCGAAGCTGGTCGCCGTAGTGCAGTCTCAACTCGACCTCTCTAAGAGAAAACTGATACCATGGTCTGACTCCGAGATCGTCTTGGCATGGCTAGAAAAACCCCCTCATTCATGGAAAACCTTCGTTTCCAATCGCACGGTACAAATTTTAGATCTCGTCGGAAACGCCACCAGAGCCGAAAGTCGGCGACTGCGTTCTGATTGTTGACAATACTATACCTCACATTGAATGGCGTTTAGGCCGTATCGAAAGGTCACACCCCGGCAGAGACGGACATATTCGATTTGTCGATGTGCGCACCCAATCTGGCATAGTTAAAATATGCCCGTTGCCAATGGGTGACGCCCCTCTGACTTCTCCAAATGCGCCATAATTAAAGCCTTTAAGCACTTTCATGACAACATACTCTCTTAGCTCATATGTATTTAAAAACCTGTATATGAATGAAATATTCTGATCCCACGTTTCTTCAATTGTCTTGTAGACTCCCCACTGATAGTCTAACTTCCACGGCTTACTTACAGATGGATACTTGCAGCAGCAGTGGCACTCCGAAACCAGTACCTCGAACATCGCTACAGCCTAAGCAACCGCAGCGGTCCGACGTAGGCATGACGACTGACACAACGCCAGCGGCGCAGCCAGAAGAGGAAACCACCGATTTCAATCGATGCCGTCTGTGCGCACGACATCACGCGTTGCGGGTATGCCAAGTGTTTCGCGCAATGCAGCCGACCCAACGTTATCTGGTCGCATGTGCACACAAATTTTGCACCAACTGCCTCGCCTTATCGCATCACAGCAAGGACTGTCCCTCCGCTGGAATCTGCAGGCTATGTGGTCAGCGTCACCATTCCCTACTTCACCGGAAGACGGCACTTAGCAAAAACTCTCTGCAACACCACGCTCCAGCATCGCGCAAAAGGCCTTCCGCACATCGTCCCCACCGTCTACGCCGTACTGCACTCAGCTCTCACAAGCACAAGCACCCGAATATGAGGCAAAGAGCGAAGAAAATCAATACCACCACCCAGGGAATCCGCATCACCAAGGCGAATGGAAAGCTGTCCAGGAAATTGCTCCGAAATGCAATACGTAAACTGCGGGAGCTAGAGAACAGTATAGTCGCTTAGCGCGCCTAGGTGCGGGAGAATAGTTAAACGAGAAACGTCTGTCGTTTAACACCTTACCACGCATATGATTATTACCTGAATTAATGCGAAATTTCTTCAACAATTGAATTACTCAAACTTTGTAAACATATTTTCCTTCATTGAATTGTTAATTCTAAAAGTTAGATCATTTCAAAATTGTTAACACTAAACTTGAGTTATTCAAAAATGTTAAGCCTTACATTCTTATGCCTTGAATTGATAAATTTGAATTTACAAGTTTTGCGCTATTCAAATTAATATCCTCTATATTTTCTCATATTGAATTGATAAGAATTGTTAACCCTAAACCTAAAGAAATTTTCATATTGAAATGCATAGTTGGCAACAACAAAGTCGCTAATACAGTGCAAGCAGCAAATGTCAAAAGGAGAGACAAAAAATTAGATACAGAATTTTTCCAATCACCTTTACGTGCGGTCGCAAAATCTTTTCTAAAATTCCAATAACCTTTTATAGCTTGTTTTAATAAAGAAAAATTGTAAATTTAAAGCATAAACATTCGGTTTATTATTTCGAGTGGTCATATTAGTCTCTCGCCGAGTAACTACAGGCGCGCGGAAGAAAATCCACCTCTTAGTATTTTTCGCTTTGAAAGTCGCTGGTGTGTGCGCCAGGAAGCAGCCGCGAACTAGCGCCTGCGCCACGTCCTCCTACACGGAAGTGCAGCAGCCCCACCATCGCAAGTACCACCCCAGTTTCGATTATCGCCCATCGTCACCATCCATCATCAAAGGGCCGCCGAAATCACCGCCAAACCCTCCACTATCGCCAAATCCACCATCATCACCAGAGTCAACGGCCAACAGCAACGAACCGCCGCATCCTCACCAGCCTGCAGTCGCCCACCAGCCCTCCGTCTGTCCACGTCCGGAGTTCAGCACCCAAAAGAAGAGCCGGCCCCCTTACTAATTTTGGTCTAACACTTTTACCAACAGTTCAGGTTCATGATTTTCAATGACGCATTTATCTTCTAATATTACGGTTTGTTGGTTGTCAGAAGGCATAATTCCATTGCCGTTTTAAATAACCTAGCAAAATTGTGTATGCATACAAACATACGTAATAGTTTCAGTGCGTTTGAAAGGCCCCATGCCCCTTTTCACATAGCCCCAATTTTCTCTAAAAGTATTTGATTAATTTCATATATGTATCTCCATACCATGTTCGAGTACCATGAAAAATTCGTTTTTATGGGAGATGCCATGCTGCTTTTTCCAATAGCTTAAATATTTTTGCATGATTATGCAATTGAATTCATATAAGTTAAGCCACAATAGTCCAGCAGCCACCCTCGTAATTATTTCTGTTCATTAATGTACTCATTAACACCTAACAGCATCGCCAACACTTGCAAAGCAAGAGTAAGTTGATTGCTGGGAGAGCGATCTGTCTGTATGACAACCAAAGCCAGCTAGCAGTTACTTCATTCCTAAGCTAATAATGAAGTTTAACATTTGCGGTTAACAAGTGAGAGAGTTGTTTGACTGGTATTTTGAGCAGAGTCAGAGAACTTAACTTCTGAGTTACTCTGGTAGAGCAAGCAAACGATCACCTGATTCTTATTGGAATTGAATAAGAAACTACAGTTGAGGATAACAGCGGAGATTGAGTAAGCGGTATGACCATTCTTGTTGGATCGTTTTCTAATCAGTACATTGTGGCAATTGGATTACGAAGGCCGTACAACGAGAAGTAGAGACACCAATATATTTTATTAATAAATTTAATTTATATTAATAAAAAGAGTTTTATTCACTGGCGCCCAACGTGGGGCTCGGGAAGGTAAAGAATAATTGAAATTAATATTCTCGTCGGAGGAAAAAAACCTCCAAGAACTTATTAATTTGGCTGAACGCTGCAAGGCTTAATTGAAATAATAGCTGCTGACCTTTGTGACATTGGAAGGAAGGGACTTAATAGAACCGCCAGGCAACGGTGTTATTGATCGACACGTCTACCAAATGCGATATTGAAGAACAAAACTTAAACAACGGAAATTAATACGGCATATTTTTGTGCTGCTGCAAAAAAATCGGTGGAGTACAGCACTTTAACCTGAGATTGAACGGTGTAACCTTGGTTGATATCTAAAGGGCATAGTAACTACTCACATAAAATATCACGTTTAATTGAGTACAACATTAACAAACAAAAGAATAATTAATTTAAAAAAGGAGATTAAAAATGTAAGTGATATGCTCAGTTATTTTACGATATACTAAAATAATTCAAAAAATCATTAGCCTATTTCAATACATACATTTGTGAATTTTTATTGATTTTTTTCCCTCTTGAACTGTTTTCCCAGTTTTTTTTTAAACCTGTTAAACATTCGCTTATGCAAAAGAAACCCTTTTAAAAACCGCGTGTTATACGTAAAGTTTATGTGCGACTTTAAATTAGCTAACCTTTTTGACACGTTAGTTTTAGAGGACGAAAGCGAAGTAAGTATGGACCCTAATGAGTTCACGGCTATAGCTACTGCAGCGATTTCGGCTGCAGTAAAATCCCAGAAAGAAGATTTTGATAAAAACTTAGAACAAATCACAAAAAAGTTTGCTACTACATTGTCTGAGAATGTAGAACCATTTGAAGAGGTTAGAATTGTAGGAAATGTACAATGTGACGAAACTCTTGACCTTGTCAAATCGCTACCCGAGTTTGACGGCAAACAAGAGCATTATGTTTCATGGAGGCAGGCTGCGCACACGGCCTACAAACTCTATGAGAGGTATGAGGGAAGCACAAGGCATTACCAAGCGGTGGCAATAATTCGGAACAAACTTAGGGGTCCGGCAGACAATGTTCTAGCTTCATTCAATACTGTGCTAAATTTCAAGGCTATTATAGCTAGGCTAGATTTTACCTATGCAGATAAACGGCCAATTTATTTAATTGAGCAGGAGCTTAGTACTTTACGGCAGGGGAATTTGACGGTTATACAATTTTATGATGAAGCGGAGAAAAAGCTCACACTTCTTACGAATAAAACCATAATGACCTACGAGGGCAATTTAGCGAACTCCATAAATGAAAAATACAGAACGGATGCGTTACGCGTTTTTATTTCTGGCCTCAGAAAACCCCTTTGTGACATTTTATTTTCTACAAGGCCAACTGACTTGCCGTCTGCTTTGGCACTTGCTCAGGAGCTAGAAGCGAATCATGAACGCTACACCTTCGCCACACTTTTTTCGAAGCGTTTTGACGATAATAGCAGAAGCCAACCTTCCGACAGAAGGTCTCTTGAAAACAACAATAGTCAGTTGGAATATTTGAATACCCATAAGAATCCACATTTCCAGCATTATTACAATAGGCAACAAAAACGTAGTTTTACTCAAAACGGTACGCAGGAAAGATCTGAACCAATGGAAATAGATCCATCAACGTCTCGCTTTCGTCGTCCATCAAACTTTGAGCTCAAAAATTCGCCGAACGATACCTTAGATCAAACCAAAACCAATAATTTTCAAGGGTCTAGGCAAAGACAATTTCCTCAAAATACTGGTAACCTAGGACAAGAAACTAAGCGTCGCTCTGATTTTGAGAGAAATACCGGGCCTAAAATGCAAAGAATTAACCATATTACCCAAGATAGGGCTGATAAAATTTCTTACGACGACTTGGTAAAGAGCGAAGTTGAGGATATTGAGGAAGAGATAAATTTTTTAGGGAAAGGTCAATGCTGCCTTGGGTTAGCAGAACAATAGGAGATGAGAAAAGAATTATAAGAATGTTAATTGATACAGGGGCTTCAAAAAGTTATATAAGGCCCTTTAAGGAGCTAAAAGGAATCGTACCTTTAGCCAAACCATTTTTAGTTAAGTCAATTCATGGCGAAACTAAAGTAAGTGAAAAATGTAAAGTACATTTATTTGGAATAAGTTTCGATTTTGTTATTTTGTCAACTTTAATAAATTTTGTTGCGATAATTGGGCTTGACTTGCTAACGCAGGTTAATGCCATTGTGGACCTGAAAAAAGGTATTGTTACCCACGACTTTGGTATAGAAAAGTTATTGTTTTCTGAATGTGAAAACATAAATATTATACAAATTAAACATGAAAGCGTACCGCTCGCAGTGAAAGATGAGTTTTTAAAAATGATACGTAAACGATCAAACGCGTTTGCTGATCCAAATGAGTCTTTACCATATAACACTAATATAGTCGCAACCATTCGTACAAAACACGAAGAGCCCATATACTCTAAGTTATACCCTTATCCATTAGGCGTAGCAGATTTTGTGAAAAAGGAAATAAAAGAACTTTTGCATAATGGCATTATTAGACCCTCTAGATCTCCCTATAATAATCCAATTTGGGTGGTAGACAAAAAAGGCTTGGTGGTAGATTTCAGAAAGTTAAATGAAGCTACCATCGATGACAAGTATCCAATACCTAATGTAACATCGATCTTGTCTAACATGGGTCAGTCGCAATATTTTTCAACACTTGACTTAAAATCGGGCTTTCACCAAATCGAACTCACAGAGCAAGATAGAGAGAAAACAGCATTTTCCGTAAGTAATGGCAAATATGAATTTTGCAGACTGCCATTCGGTTTAAAAAACGCCTCTAGCATATTCCAGAGGGCCATAGACGACGTGCTACGGGAAGGAATAGGCAAAAGCTGTTATGTTTACGTAGGCGACGTCATAATATTTTCGCAAACAAAAGAGCAACACGTTGAGGACTTAAACTGGGTTTTAAAGAGCTTATATGATGCCAATATGAGGGTATCAGTAGAAAAGTCTCAGTTCTTTAAAAACGAAATCGAGTATCTCGGGTTTATCGTTTCAAGAGGAGGTATTAAAACGTGCCCAGAAAAGGTACATACAATGCTGAACTTCCCAGCCCCCGAAAATTTATACTCTCTAAGATCATTTTTAGGACTGGCAAGCTATTATAGATGCTTCATCAAAGACTTTGCCAGCATAGCCAAACCTTTGACCGACATTCTAAAAGTGAGAATGGAAAAGTCAGTGCTAATCAGTCGAAGAAAGTAAAAATAACATTAGATTCAATGCAATACCAAGCTTTTGATACTTTGAAACGTATTTTAATATCCGAAGATGTAATGCTCGCCTACCCCGATTTCAAAAAACCTTTTGATTTGACAACCGATGCCTCTAACCATGGTCTGGGTGCTGTTTTGTCTCAGGATGGCAGGCCAATCACCATGATATCTAGAACCTTGAAAGGTAATGAGCTTAATTTCGCAACAAACGAATGGGAGCTCCTGGCCATAGTATGGGCATTAAAAAATCTCAGAAACTATCTCTATGGTGTAAAGCACTTGAACATATTCACAGACCACCAACCGCTAACATTTGCAGTTTCCGATAGAAACTCGAATGCAAAACTCAAGCGTTGGAGGGCATTTATTGATGAGCATAACGCAAAATTGTACTACAAACCAGGAAAGGAGAACAATGTCGCAGATGCTTTGTCGCGACAGCAGGTTAACTTGGTGGAACAGGAGTCGAATTCCGATTGTGCAACAATTCATAGTGAACGATCTTTGACGTATACCATACAGGCAGTCGAAAAACCCATAAACTGTTTCAAAAACCAGATTATTGTTGAAGAAGCTGAGAACGCATCTAAACGAACTTTTATTGTATTTGGAAATAGGACCAGACATGTTATTCAATTTTGTGACAAAAACACTCTGTTAGGAGCTATTTAAGACCTTGTAAACACAAACGTAGTTAATGCAATTCATTGCAGCTTGCCTATTCTAGCCCATATCCAACACGATCTTGTACAATTATTTCCAAATACCTAGTTTAAATATGCTAAGAAATTTGTGACTGATATCTTTGACCCAAATGATCAGATGGAAATAATAATAACGGAACATAATCGCGCTCACCGCGCAGCACAAGAAAATGTAAAACAAATTTTAAACGATTACTTTTTTCCAAAACTGGAAAAGAAAGCAAAAGAAACGGTTGGAAACTGCAAAATCTGTTCAAAATCAAAATATAATAGACATCATCAAAGGCATAAAATAGCTGAAACACCAATCCCCTCATATTTAGGAGAAATATTGCACATTGATATATTTTCAACGGATTCAAAATTTTTTTTAACTTGTTTGGACAAATTTTCCAAATTTGCAGTTGTGCAAACTGTAGAATCTAGAACTATTGTAGATATAAAGCCCCAGCTCATGCAACTTTTGAACATATTCCCTAATGCTAAAACCATTTATTGTGATAATGAGAAGTCATTTAATTCTAATACTGTCAGATATCTCCTTACCAACAGTTTTGGTATTGAAATTGTTAATGCTCCACCCCTCCACAGTGCATCTAACGGGCAGGTGGAACGGTTCCACAGCACATTGATAGAGATTGCTAGATGTATTAAATTGGAAAGGAGCATTGAGGACACGCAGGATTCAATTTTATTGGCGACTATCGAATATAATAAAACAATTCATTCGGTAACCAACAAAAGGCCAATTGATATATTTCGACCTATGACCGAAAATACAAATATTAGCACGGAAATGCCGGCACGTTTAAAGCACGCACAGCAACTACAGCTAAATACCCATAACAAAAAAAGAATTGAACGTAAATTTCATGCAGGCGACAAGGTACTGGTAAAAAGAAACACCAGACTTGGTAATAAATTAACCCCCCTTTACGATGAACAGATAATAGAAAAAGACTTGGGAACTACAGTTCTTATTAAAGGGAGGGTGGTTCACAAAGATAATTTGAAATAGGTATAATTTTTACCTGAATCAGAAACACAAAATTTGTATTTATTATTAAATTATTAAGATAAGTGTGCTTTATCCGGTCTAAAGCCATAAAGAAAATTTCAAATCAATGGCACTAAGCT
>NW_016157467.1:66698-68478 GCF_001687245.7 Rhagoletis zephyria
TTATAAAAATACACCCACCTACCAAATTTGATCCGGATATCTCGAAAACTGAGAGACTAGATTGCATACAAACAGACAGACAGACGGACAGACGGACATGGCTAAATCAACTCAGCTCGACGTTCTGATCATATAAGTATACATTTTCATGGGTCTATCTCTTTTTGTTCTGGTACTTACAAACATCGGACCAAAGTTATAATACCATTTCATGCTCATGAAAGTTATAAAAAGGTTCTCTCTCTGTCAGAAGTTACCAGTTTTAGTCCGAAGATTTTTTGCAGGCAAGTTCTAGTATGTCAAACGATCAGCTGTAGTGTGTTTGGCAACCAAGTTGTAAACAAAAGTAAAGTGGAATCTGCTAATGCATGTTGAAAAGTATTTAATTAGTAGTTTAAATGGATTCTAATCAATTTGAAAGTATTTTGGGTTATTTATATGTGTGAGCTGAGTGTGTTTTACGTATAAAATAAGCAAAAATTTACAACCAAAATTTGGAGGTTATGTTGAAGTTAACAGAAGTTACCATTCTTACTAGAATGCGATCCCTTACTTTCCAATGTTACTCTCTCGCTCTGAGCGAATTTTTGTTTTTTGACAATTTTACTAGGTTTAGTCCGAGGAATACGGGATTGCACCTAGAAGTAAACAACGCGTTGAAAACTTTAGATGCTAATACTTTCACAAAAATCGCCGAGTTTTTACATTTTCTTAATTAGTTCATTTTATAAATCATATATTTTGCTATTTAACACAATAAAATCACGTTTCCTGATGAAAAATTTAATATTGAGAAATTGAGAAAATTCACTGCTTGACAGTTTCCCATTCGGCTTTGTTTACTTTTACTTGAGAAATCTCATCGCCGCCGGGAATGCGAAATCTTGTATACTATCATTCTTGTTATTAGGGACACGAAATTCGATACGATATGATACAATATCGATATTTTTGCCATTCGATACCGATACTTTTTACTCGAATGTTTTCAAACGATATGTTTTGGAATCGAGTGCCAGAACCCGTATCGAATCGTAAAGGTGCATTACAAAGTTAATGTGAATAATGATACAGTTGTATGACAAAGTATTAGAGAATAAAATGAAAACGTCAAAACTCTGGTCTTGAAGAATGTTGTAATATTTTAAATATTTTAACTTAATTTTCCAAATTCCAAAATGTAAAAATGTGTCCTTACTATAATTTCTAATGTCGGCCGCTATGGTGTAGTGGTAAGAAGTGCGCGCTTCCACTCTGCAGGACCCGGGTTCAAACCCTGGTCAAAGCAACATCGCAAAAAATATAGAAAAAAGGTTTTTTCTTAACAGCGGTCGTCCGTCGGCAGGCAATGGCAAACCTCCGATTGTATTTCTGCCATGAAAAACAGCTTCTCATAAAAATACAATCGCCGTTCGGAGTCGGCATAAAACTGTAGGTCCCTCTGCTTTGTGTGACAATATTAAGGCGCACGCCACAAGTCGGAGGAGAAGCACGTCCAAACACTAACATATGTGTAAGCGCCAATCTATTATTATTATTATAATTTCTATTGAAAGTTTTGTCGTTTATAATGTTTTTAAACATTCCATTTCTTGCAGATCTATGTCGTACGATAGCCTCNATTGAAAGTTTTGTCGTTTATAATGTTTTTAAACATTCCATTTCTTGCAGATCTATGTCGTACGATAACCTCACTTACTTTGGAATTTATATGTAAAGCAATATGGATATAAATAATTAGGGTACTCACAGTTCTATATTATCTACTGTGTTAATTTTG
>NW_016157467.1:68578-84356 GCF_001687245.7 Rhagoletis zephyria
TATGATAGCGACTTTTGGAAGAAGACTTAACGTTTGATGCTATTTTTTCCAGAATATAAAAAGATTTTGCACTANATAGCGACTTTTGGAAGAAGACTTAACATTTGATGCTATTTTTTCAGAATATAAAAAGATTTTGCACTCTGTTGTTAGTGGACATGAAACTACTTTAAATACTGGTACGTAATCCGCCAAAAACTAAGAATCGAAAAAATTTTACATAGCGCACTTTGCAAGTAGACTACTCAAATGTATTTGTAGTTTGAAAATTTTTGCAATTTTAAACATTCTATATATGTGTATTTATGTGTATATTTTAAAGATCCCAAGTTCAAAATCAAATACTGAACATCTTATACGTATGTATATTAATACAGATTCGTGTTGAAAAATAGATACTTTTCAGTAGTAGTTTTACATGCTCTTTTTAGAGTGTACTTGCTACTTATTATATTTACTTTGCAAAATACTTATGCACAAAAAATGTACTTTATAAATTGAAATTACAAATGCTTGATTTTATGCACATGTATTCCAAGTCCTTAGGATGGGTTAAATTATGTCTTTTTCATGAAAATGTTTGGTTTTCTTACAAATTATGAGATGTATATGTAACAAAAAAAAATTGGATACATTTGGATACATTTTTGGCTTGGTCAGGGATACATTTTCTTGAGACGGCGCGGCAACACAGGTGGTGACCAAGAACAACCACCAATATCGTGTCAATGACAAGCTCTTTAACGGAACCCGTGAAGCAATTGAGAAAGCAAATCAAATGATGGTTTACATTAATGCAATCAGCAAGAGTGTTAAAGAAGAAAAGCTTGAACTTCTGGACCTAAGTAAGGTTCTCATCCTTAAAGAACAAGTATCGGAGGTGGTGCAAGCGTGCTAAATGGCAAAAACGGGCATCGTGAACACGAACCTGCTTGATCGAGAGGAAATCCATAGACTTATACTCGAAGAAGAGTCCTTACCATACCAAAACTCAATCGAGGCTATAGAACACGGATCGGCATCCGTATACTCGAACGGAACACTTCTTCTGTATGTTCTTTCCATGCCAAAGGTGAAGCCGGACAGCTATCGACTCTTAATGACACGAGCTGCTATTATAAATGGACAACACGTGGTACTCGACTATGAGAAAATGTTGATAAATCAGGACGAAACGTTCGGTATTAAAAATGATTGCCCGTCCATTGACAATTACTCAATTTGCGCACCCAAATCGTTGGCTAGACTACCCGAAGATGGATGCATAGCGAGATTGTTAAAAGGCTGAAATGCGAAATGTCACTTCGAACAATCCAGCAGCATAATCATAGAAATGATGTACGAGTTATAACTATTCCTAACGAACTTTTGGGGTAAAATCCAGGGAAAAAACTACGAAAACGTCCTGAATGGAACATATGTCGTTTTGCTGAACAACGAAACCATCGTAGTGGGAAACCAAACGTTTACCAGCAGGTCGACAAGGATGGCAAACGTGACGATTAATGGCCTGAAGCTGAATTTGGACTACATCCACGAGCTTAGCGTAACAAACATCCGACACCTACGAAAATTGGGCGAAACCTTTCACTTTTCGCTGATTATCGACACCGTTGCTTTGACGATCCTTGCATCAATATGCTACGTAATTTGGAAGAAGATTACTACAACTATCTACTTTCCCAGGCATGCAAAAATAATCGAACATACGTTAGCATAATTGAATCTATGGGAAGCGCAGCGTCAGCAGTTAGTTCAGCCGGTTAGACAGTAAGTCATAGTATTAAGATATAGGTTGTATTCATTCCATTTTGGACAGCGGGAGCAGATGGTAAATACACTTGTACAAAACTAATTATTGTCTTTTATTTAGGAAGGACAACTCGGGGCCGCCGTGCGGCCCCCAACTTTAACTTTTTCGGGCTCACGGATGTGAGCTCGATGAAATATATTTTCTGGGAAATAGAAAAAGTGGAAGGTATTTTATGTACAGATATGTATGTAAACAAAACTACTAAGTCTCATATATTTTCTATCGGTTTCCAATTATTTATTTTTTTGCTTTTCTCTTATCAAAAGAGTTTTAAATATGTACTTTTTTTATAAAAACAAAAGCACATCTAAATTTTTAGTGTTAACAACGGGCTTTTTCGTGCCTTTTCGTACTTTTATGAAATTTTACTGAACGCCCAGGCCCGCACGAGTTCGTGCTGACAGCAAATATTCCGGCCAGTACCCGCGGGCTTTTGGCAGGGGCCCGTGCCCATCTCTAGTACGAATAATACATAGCGAGAGTAATAGAGATCGCAATACAACAAAGTAAAACTCACAAAACTTTTGAAATATATGTAAATTGAAGAATCAACAGTTCAGTAAATGCAACAATAGAAAAGCAGCACAGCGGCAAGGCAAAAGAAGCAGAAGTCATCGAAAGCAGCAATTACTGAAGAGAAAGTACCCAGCAGGAAAAAGATAAGTTAAGAGAAATTTGTGTTGAATCAACTTTGCTTTTCATTTGCGTATTTTGTTGTATGTTCAATAGTAAATAGTATAATATATTGCATTTAAATAAACAATTTACTAAAGAAATTTTTGTAAAAGCCGAAGAAAATAAGAATTTGTGAAATTAAAAACAATTAATTTTTCAAGATTAAAAGCAGATTGCGTTTATATACGTGTGCAAATTTCTTTCGAATTTTCGTAAAGAAATTCGTTCATTGGAACAGTAGAACCTGAAAACTGGTTATTTATTTAAAATCTGTAAAAAAGTATAAACAAATTTGGAAGGAAAATTGAAAATTGGAATATATGTAGTTATATTATATTGATAAAAATTTGTTAAAATGGATGCTCAAGAAATATTAAATATGACTGTATTGTTACTAACGACAAAGCTTGGGGAGTTAGATTTACCACTGGACGGACGGAAGAAGGATCTGAGTGAAAGACTTCTCAGACATTATGGATTACTGACCGATGGGGAAGAAGACTAAGAAGAGAAAGAAAATGATTTTTAGTCGGTGTCATCACGGGGGGAAGCGGTTGTTGTCAGCCCTAGGCTAGTCGCAGGTCCCCATTTTACTTTTAAAGATATTCCAGACAGTTTGGCTTTATTTAATGGAACAGACGATTTTGATGTTAATCAGTGGGTGGAGCAATTCGAGGAGAGAGAGAGGAACTGTAGGGTGGACCGAGGTTCACAAGTTCATTTACACTAAACAGCTGTTGAGAGGGGCAGCGAAGTCGTGCGTTAGAAGTCAAGTAGGTCTGAAAGACTGGAATAAGTTGAAAGCGGCTCTCATTGCAGAATTCGGGGTCAGCTTATGTTCAGCAGAGGTGCACAGAATATTGAGAAATCGACAAAAGAAGTATAATGAGACATTCTTAGAGTTGTTGTATGCATTGATGGAAATCGGGAAAAAGATTAATTTAGATGAGGCAAGTCTGTTAGATTATTTTGTGGCAAGGATACCGGACACCAGGTTCAACAGAACCGTCTTATATCAAGCCAAAAGTATCAGAGAGCTAAAAGAACAGATAAAAATTTACGAAAAGATTCCGACGAAACCGCGGTAGATTTTAAGCCCAAAAGTGAAAAGGTGGATAAAGATAAAGCGCAGGCAGGCGAAAGGAAATTTTTTAAATGTGGAGATGCGTCTCACGTAGCTAAGGACTTTACATTAAAGGACGAACAGGTCAAGTGCTTCAAGTGTAGTAGGATGGGATACAGGTCTCATGAATGTCCAGGAGAGAATGTTAAGGTGAAGTCAGAAAAGACGAATTTGAACACGGTAAAGAAGATCAAATGGAAACCTTCGAGAGCAGATATGGATTTAAGATTCAAAGAGTTAAAGGTGAGTAATACCATTTCCCAGCTGTACTTGATACGGGAAGCGGTTTATGCTTAATACGGCAGTCGACGGTAAACGAGTTAGATATTTGTTTAAGGATTAATGGAGATAAGCGAAGATTAGAAGGGATAGGTCATTGGGAGATATGTACCTAAGGAAGTTTTAACGCGAAGGCGTTGGTGGACGACGTGGAGATAGGGATAACGTTTCATATTATTAAAGATACAGACATGGATTGTCCAGTTATTTGGGTCGTTCGATACTAAGTCAAGTGGATTTGATAATCCGAGAAGATGGTGATGTACTAACGTACAAACAAAAGGAAGGCAAGGAAACGAGAGTTTAAGAGAGTAGCACGGAGTTGAGGGAAGAATTTCCATAATTGTGTCTACAGGTTGAGGAGTTAGAAGGTTCACGACACGACCTAACTCACCTCAGTAAAGGTGATTCGGCTGCTATTGACGAACTGGTTAGGCGGTATGTACCGTTGAAGTCTATAGAATCTCAAGTTGATATGAAGATTGTACTAACGGATGATACGCCGGTTTATCAACGTCCTAGGAGAACGTCCTACGAGGACCAAAAATTTATCGAAAAACAGATTAAAACGTGGTTAGATGAGGATATAATTACTACGAGTAATTCGAACTATGTTTCTCCAACGTCTTTGTTGTGACTACCGAAAGCTTAAGGAGAAGGTTGTTCGCGACAATTTTCCCATGGCAGGTGTTCACAACATAAGATTTAGAAAACGGATTTTTCCATGTCCCCGTTGAAGAAGGTTCACGGAAATAAAGAGCATTTGTGACAAGCAAGTGCGAGTATGATTTTTTTTATGTACCATTCGGAATATCGAATTAGAGTTGATTAATGACGGGACTATCGCTATTTACATGAACGACATAATCATTCCATCGGCAGACGAGAAAGAGGGGTTTTTAAAACTAGAAAAGGTTTTGAACGTAGCAGTAAAGGTAGGACTGCGCATAAAGTGGAGAAAATGTAGCTTTCTGAAACGGAAGGTAGGTTTTCCCGGTTATATTATAGAAAACAACACAGTGCGACCATCGATAGAGAAAACTCGAGCAGTAAAATCATTCAAGGTACCGAAGGATCAAAAAGCAGTTCAGAGGTTTGTGGGGTTAAAATCGTATTTTCGCAGATTCATTAAGAACTACGCACTGCTACGAGGGTGCTTAAATGGTGTCATGGTATAATTCACAGTGTGAATTGTATCATGCCTCCATGAACTAAGAGGGAAGCCTGGTATTGAAGCCTTCGGCAATATTCCTTAACAATCCAAGCTGGAGTGTTGTTTTATTGCTGAAAATAGCAAGACACCGCTGGCAGTGCAGCAGAAATGGGTGGAGATTGATGCGAGACTGTCGAGCCTCGTAATGAACTACGTACTCGACAACCCCGAAGGTTCTGACCCAGAGTTCGACTCGTCGGAATCCCTACGAGGATACCGGGTAGTCAAGTGCGCGAGCCAGTTCTCCTTGGATTTCCTTGCTGGATGCGTCGCTAAGATCAGCGACACTTTTGTCGGCTTGAAGCTCAAGCTGATCCCAGCAAAGGACATTCCAAGGAGACGACGTGCGCGCATTTGGATGCCTCCGATGGATGAACCAGGCGAAAAGTTGCTGCGGTGTCTTAAGCTGCATAATAAAGACATACCGGCGATCGAGGAATGGGAGCTTATAAAGATTGAAGAGCCAAGAAGGCCTACAAATAAGCCCATTCTGCTAGCTATTTGCGCAGAATCACTAGACGCCTGAGAGAAGGCTGACTATCTGCTCTGCTTCGGTATTGGTAGAAGAAGATCCCAGGGTTGATGGAGCTGGTGAGCTTCTGGTGTGAAGCTGATGGATGACCCTGAACCGGAAACTTAAAGTAGCCCAAATAACTCTGCAGCACTCCAAATGTGCTACAGATAATCTAGTTTTTCTTCTCATGAGGAGGATATAGACATTAGCCTAATTCAACAGCCCTGGGTCAAACACGATACAGTCACGGGACTAAACTAATTATAAACTCTACTATAAGAGCGAGGTGGGTAAACCGCGGGCGTGTATTCTTATCAAGAACGGTATAAATGCATTCCTTTGCTCTAATTTCAGCACATCAGATACAACAATGGTTAAGGTGGAGACCACCGGACAGCCAAGTATACTCCTGGCCTCATCATACATGGTCCACGATAGGGACAGTCCGCCAACCGAAATCAAGGAGATAATAGCCAAAAACTCCAGACAAGTTATAGTCGTCGGCTGCGATGCGAATGCGAGGCATCCAGTATAGGGTAGTTCTAGGTGACAGGTAATAAGATCAACGGAAATAAGGTCAATTGACTTTATTTCCCACCCTGGTGCGAAATACGCGAATAACGCGTACCCCGCGCGACCGGCGCGCACACCACGCCACGCTACGCCGCGGCCCCCCCGGCCCTCCTTCCCCATCTCCCGATGTGCTGTAACGAAGGTAGATTTATTTTTTGTATACGTTGAAATAAAATTTTTATATATTTTAAACATCGAGGGCTTATATTCAATAATCTGCACACTTTTCACAAAGATGAGATTCTGATATAAAAATCCACCCAAGCTTTAACTGTCATCAGTGATATTAATGCTACCTTATATAACGACAGGTAATAAGTCCCAGATGGTTTCTAAAATCACAAATTAGTTTTTGTGCAAATTGCAGATAGAGGGTATTAATGAATTCAAGCCCTCGATATTTCACATTTTTATATTTGTAAGTTATTGGATGCAGGGATGCCAACTTGGCTCAAACCGTGCCATTTGTTCCTATTTTACTTCAAATCGCACTTAGTTTTTCAATTTGGCACAAAATGCCAAAATGGCACTTTTGTAAAAAAAATTACATTTCAATACATTTTTGTGAAATCCTTTGCGTGCACTTCTTTTTCTCAACTAAAATTTTCTAATTTATAAAGGCTATTCACTGGTTTATCTTATTTTATCATTGCACTTTTGTTTTGAAAATGTGGCTTTATTTTATTGCTAAATGTGAATGATTAAAAGGAATAACACTTTTTTGGCACTTTTATTTTTCTATTTGGCACTTTTTTTATCCTCCATATGGCACCTCATAACTAAGGAGAGTTGGCAGCCCTGATTGGAAGATTTCTGCTGTGTTTTGAGGCAACAACTTGTCTGCAGTAAAAAAGCATATAATTCGTGTTTCAAAAGTGTGTGAAAACCAATCAATTAACTTATATGATCTCGGTTCCGATACTAAATAATCAATAATTGTTTATACCCGCATTTTGGCACATTGGCTCGTTGAATGTGCCATCTAATAAATAGTGTCGTCGTTCTCCTTAGCTGCTTTTAAATGACTGCTGGCGGAGACATGAATACAGTGTAAGAAAATTCTTTTTCTATACTTGTTTCCTTATAGAAAGGTTGGGTTCTTTTCCACCTTAGACATTCCGAATTCGTTCAAAAGTACTAAAACACAGAATTCCTTCAGGACTCCTCCGGGGTTTTTGGACATGGACTGTTTCTTCAATTTAATAGTGTTAGCTTAATTTTTGTAGAAACGAAAAATGTTTTGCCAGTTATGGATCATTTCTCCACTCTTTCTTCAAATATTTGTCGTATTCCAGCTGTGCGCAGGCGTTTAGTTTTTCGCATCGTGTTTTTACATATTCGTAATTTAAATTTTTTTTTAATAGAATCAATTGGTGGTAGTTCATGATTGTGTGTGGATTAATATCACAACACTGAGGATTTGGCAGAAGCCTTTTTCATCTATTAAAAAACAACACTTCCGGGGCAATGTTTATTGTAAGAACAACATTTTTTTCTATGAATCGACATACTTTAAGCATTGTTGACGCTATTTCCATTTTAATGAGGAAATAGCGTCAATGACTTTATTTCCAAATTTTTGTTGATTTTATTTCGCTTGTGAAAAGGTGCCAAATAAAGTCAATTGACCTTATTTCCATTGACCTTATTACCTGTCACCGTAGTTCTACGGAGAACAATCGAGGTGAGTCGTTACTACACTTCTTATTAAATACTAACTTAAGCATCTGCAATATAGGTAATACACCTACATGCATATTCCCGAGTTCAAACTGGTTTCCTGGATGGGAGGAGGTGCTGGATCTAACCCCGTTGTCAGAGAACGACAGCGTGTCTGTAGAAGAGTGGAGAGTATCTGATAGGCCTTCAATGTCTGATCACCGTCTGATCCTCTTTAATCTGCACGGAATTTCCAACACCCCCTCGAAATACAGAAACCCCCACAGGACTAATTGGGAAAGATATAGTAACACACTTCAGCGTAAACTAAGTAAGCTCCCACTTAATACAACTATCACTACAGTTGAGGACCTTGATAATAGAGTAAATAATCTAGAAGAGGTTATGAAGAAAGCCTTTGAAAGATCAACTCCAGTTCGTACAGCAAGAAAGAAATCCCCACCCTGGTGGAATGGGGATCTCCAAGCCCAAAGAGAAAAAATAAGGAAAATCTACAATGATTGCTTTAGAACTAAAAACTGAGCGCCTTATAAAAGCGCACTAAGATCTTATAAAAAGGAATTGGGAAAATCTAAAACTAACTCCTGGCAATCTTACTGCTCTTCTATAAAGAACTCTAAAGACTCAGTCAGGCTCAGCAAAATCCTATCAAAAGAACACACAAATATCACCCTCCTTAAGGCAGAAAACGGGGTGTGGACGAATACAGCTAGTGATTCTCTAAACACGTTAGTCAAGTTCCATTTCCCGGAATGTATTCTACATCCACACACATCAGGGTCAATTGAACCTGGTTCAACTAGCAGTATACTGTTGAACTCGATCATGAGCAAGGAAAAGATTATTTACGCTATCAACAGCTTCTCTCCCTTCAAATCCCCTGGACCAGATAGCGTAATCCCAGCAATGCTCCAGAGGGTAAAGGAAGAGATAGCACCGTTACTTGAGACTATTTTTAAGGCTACTATTACCTTGTGCTACATTCCTAAAAGCTGGAGAAGGGTAAAAGTCGTGTTTATACCCCAGCCAGGAAGGAAAAACCACGAAATAGCAAAAGATTTTAGACCCCTAGGCCTTACCTCCTTTGTGTTTAAAACAATGGAAAGGCTTCTCGACATTTATATAAGATCGCTGTTAGGTGAAGCGACACTCTCAACAGCACAACATGCATACATCAAAGGCAGATCCACTGAATCTGCTTTACATGAAGTGGTGAGCTTAATAGAAAAATCGTTGCACTTTAAACAATATACTCTGGCGGCATTTCTTGACATCGAGGGCGCATTTAATAACATTGAGGTTGACACCATCATAGACTCTTTGATAGATATTGGTGTTGACGACAGTGTTTGTAGATGGATACGATCGATGCTAGTCAATAGAATCATTCAGGCAACAAATGGGGCTAACTCTATTATATATCATGTGAACAGGGGCACTCCTCAGGGCGGAGTGCTCTCACCACTGGTATGGATGATAGCCTTGAACGGTGTATTGCTAGAACTCAATAGAGGGGGAGTCAAAGTTGTGGCGTATGCGGATGATGTTGTAATAGCAGCCACAGGTCCATTCCTCTCTACCGTTAGCGAAATCCTTGAAGGAACCCTGGGAAGGCTACACGCCTGGGCTACGAGAAGCGGCCTAAATGTGAACCCAGCCAAGACAGAACTTATCCTATTTACAAACAGACACAAACTACCACAATTCAAGCTACCATCGCTAGACGGCAAGGCGCTCTCATTGACCCCCAGCGCAAAGTATCTTGGAGTCGTGCTGGATAACAAACTTAACTGGAAAACCAATGTCGAATTCCGTAGACAGAAGGCCTACATAGCATACTACACTTGCAAGAGAATCTTCAGTAGAAACTGGGGACTAAATCCTAAACTTGTGATGTGGATGTATACCACGATCATAAGGCCAATTCTAACATACGGCGCCTTGGTTTGGTGGCCCGGCCTAAGCAGACAATATAATGTCAGCAAGCTAAGAACCATACAAAGGGTAGCAAGCGCAGGAGTAACAGGCGCACTAAGATCCTGCCCGGCAGAAGCTTTAAACGCCATCCTCAATTTAATTCCTATTGATCTCCACCTGAAAGAAGTGGCTATGAAATCGGCGGTCAGACTCAGAGAGTCGGGCCTTTGGAGGACTAGACACTTCGGACATGGGTTGATCATAAATCAAATGCAATTAAATAGGACGACAGATTATATGGTAGGCAATTTGGACTTCAGCTACAACGTGCAAGTGCAATTCCCATCCAGAAGGGACTGGAGAAGAGACCGAGTGGCCGACCGGTACACCGATGGATCCAAGATGGATTGCGGTGTGGGAGCAGGTGCCTACTCCAAGGAACTCGGCGTGGCTCTGTCTCTACGGTTGGGAAATAATACAAGCATCTTCCAAGCGGAAGTCCTAGGGATCCTAGAAGCCTGCAAAATCCTAGGAAATAGAGTTGGACACAGGAGTAAAGCAACAATATACTCGGACAGCCAGGCGGCGCTATTGGCAATAGCGTCACCGGTTACCAAATCTAAGCTAGTTGGGGAATGCAAAGTAATATTGCGCTCAGTGTCTCAGTCAAATACCGTCTCTCTTGTCTGGGTTCCCGGACATAGGAACATAGAAGGCAATGAGAAGGCGGATGAGTTGGCGAAGGCAGGAGCCGGTTTGGATGAATCCCAGGCGGTGGCACTGGGTTGCCCCCTTGGAGTAGTCCAAAGAGAGATTACTACGCATTTCCTTGTAGAGGCTAGACGCAGGTGGTCAGGTATACAGACTTTNAAGAAAGTGTTCAGCATTTCCTGTGTGAATGTCCAGGCCTTTTGAATATTAGACACAAGACGTTAGGGAAACATCTAGTAGCAGAACTAACCGACCTATCAGGAGCTACCATTAGCGAAATCGGCAGATTCATTAGAGAGTCGAAATGGTTCGACCTAGCAACATAGGAAGTGCATAGACAAAATGTTTATCCCCCGCGAGAAGTGCATCAAAATGGCGCAATAATGCGCTAATTGTGTCCTGGGCAGCGACTAGGAAGCACTGCGCCCTATGCACTGATGGCCAAACCATTGACAGACTTACTACGTAGGAATGTAAATTTTAAATAGGGAGATGAGCAAACTATCGCTTTTCAGCAACTAAAGGAGGCTCTTGTACAATCTCCGGTGTTGAAGCTGTATGATCTGAGTGGCGTTACAGAAATTCATACAGATGCCTCTAAGCATGGTTACGGAACTGTACTGTTACAGCAAGGGCCAGAGGACCAACAGTTCCACCCGGTCATATACATGAGCTGGAAGACAAAACCATCGGAAGAACACAACCACTCTTATGAGCTGGAGGTTTTTGCGATAGTGGAGGCTCTTAAGAAGTGGAGAGTTTACGTGCTAGGGTTGCCATTCAAAATAGTGACAGATTGCAACGCTTTTGCGATGACCTTAAAGAAGAAGGACGTACCGACGCGAGTCGCTAGGTGGGCAATGTTCCTTCAATAGTTCAATTATACTGTGGAACATAGGTCGGGAACGCAAATGAAGCATGCTAATGCACTTAGCAGATTAAGTTGCATGCTTATAAACGACTCACTACGGCACAGATTGAAAGAAGCACAGTTAGACGATAAACGGACTCGTGCTATACGGAAAATATTAGAGACATCCAGTTACGAAGATTTTTATATCCGCCATGATATATTATACAAAGATTACAGCAGGGAATTGGTAGTGGTTCCTAATTCTTTGGAGGAAGATATTATTCAGGTAGCTCATAGGCAAGGTCACTTCTCAGCGAAAATAACATGCGATTGCGTGGAAAAGACATATTATATTCCAGAATTAGGATCGAAAGTTGGAAAAATAGTCAAGAACTGTGTAGAGTGTTTAGTAATAAACGCTTAGAGCGGTAAGACGGAAGGCTTCTTATCACCTATCGATAAGGAAGACCATCCATTAAAAACGTACCATATACAAATACAGTTATATATTAGTGGTCGTAGACGCATTTTCGAAGTTTGTGTGGCTTTATCCCACAAAAGATACAAGATCAGANTTGCGAAAGCAATGGTATACAGCATTTGTTGATTACTACTGGTGTCCCTAGGGGAAATGGCCAAGTAGAGCGAATGCATCGGGTTGTGGTACCAATGTTGGCAAAACTAGCTCATGCGAATCCAGGTCAGTGGTATAAGTACGTTGGTCAAGTTCAGCAATATATCAACAACACACCAAGTCGTAGTACCACTATGTCCCCGTTTAGGCTACCAACAGGGTGCGATATGCGGGTTAAGGAGGACTTGAGGTTGAAGGAAATATTAGAGAAAGAAATAGTTAGTAATTTTAATGAGGAGAGGGAAATTTTACGTGAAACGGCTAAAAATAATATACGAAAAGTACAAGAGGAGAACAGAAATACGTACAATAACAATAGGAAACTAGGAACACAGTATAAAGTGAACGACCTGGTTGCAATAAAGCGGACACAGTTTGGCGTAGGTATGAAGTTACGGCTGAAGCTTCTGGGGCCATACAAAGTAGTGAAGAAACTCAACCATGACCGTTATGAAGTTGAGAGAGTGGGGAATTGTGGGGGACCTCGGGTAACGATATCATCTGTTGATAATATGAAAAAGTGGTAGCCCCGTTCGAGGGCGAACGGTTTGTCAGGTAGGGCCGAGTTGTAGGAATTGTACCAAGCACCCTATATTAATAACCGTATGCACAAGCATACATCTCAGCCAATCACAAGAACACATACAATTCGCGAATACTTATAAACATGCATCTCAGTCAAATATATGAACAAACATAATTAGGCAAATCACGCACAAACATCCGATTCAGTCAAGCACAGGAAAAGACACAACTATTCAAATGACATACATACAAACATACAAATCAATCAAACGCAATAAGAGCGTCATGGAGTGAACTGACAAAAATGAGAAGCAAAAGGACAGTTCACGCTAACGACTGAAGCTGACCGGTGGTATTAATTACTACTCCCAAGTATTAACTCTAAACATTAAACAACTTAAGCTAAATAAAAAAATCCATTGAACTAAAATATACTAAATTAAATGACTTAGGCTGNACTACTCCCAAGTATTAACTCTAAACATTAAACAACTTAAGCTAAATAAATACATCCATTGAACTAAAATATACTAAATTAAATGACTTAGGCTAAATAAATGGCTAAAACTAGAACTGAATGTTAAACTAAGTGAAATTAAACTACATTAAATTAAACTACATATATTCTATAAACCAGCAAGTATACGTGTTTTACTAATTAAAACCTACATATATTAGATGCTAATTGTTAAAATACTTGCTAACTACAAAGATGTACCTCGGTAACCACTTAATCGATTTGTACCTAACTAGGTTTCATTATATCATTAAGTCTAACTCTACATATTATCGAAAACGTTTTAAATTGGGTAAAGACCCCCTACTTATCATCCAAAGATAGTTCAGAAAAAAGCTGAAGCGACGATATTTGATACCTGCGTCGGGTATATAAAGTTCAGTTTCGCCCGAACTTATACTTCTTTATTTGTTGTTATTTAATTTTGGTTATTTTTATAAAAATATAGTTCATTCCTTAACAAAACCCGATTAAGTCCAAATTTTAAACTTTGTGCAATATTCAAAAAAAGTAACAAACTTTGGTATAAGTTTCGAGCCTTTTAATTAGATTTCTTATAAAGATTCTGAGTATGCAGTTTTGTAGAATAAAGTTCAAGTTTCAAATGGCTAAAGGTTACTGTTGATTTTTCAGAATCGTTTTTGTCGAAGACGGTTTAGGCGCATCTGCTAATACCAGTCGCCTAAATACATGCTATGTTCTGCTGCATGTGCAAAAATTTCCTTAATGCAATTTATGAAATGTTTGCACATGCACTTCTCAACTGCCATGTAATTGAACTTCAAAGTATCCTCGGCCTAGTCTGATGCATCCTCCGGACACTACTTCCGGAGTCTTGTACGGACTCTCCATAGCTTACAACCATGCAGCGGTGGTAATAGTTGATTACCATTGGCCACAGTGCCTACCCACATGTATGTATATAAAAAAATATTTATTGGACCAAAAAGTAGTGGGAAGGCACTGTGGCCAAAGGTAATCAACTATTACCACCTCTGGTTTTAAACCATGCAGAGTCCGCAAAGGACTCCGGAGCAATGTCCGGAGGATGCATCAGACTAGGCTGCATGATAAGCAAGAGTATGTTTCTCGATGACAAACAGTTTCGACAATATGCTATGATATATTGCAATGATTGGACCAAGTGTGGTGGAAGTCGGTAAGGCGGTTATCGACATACACTTATGTAGTCATACGTGGGTGGTGCCACGCCCACTTTACGAAAATCAATAATCTGGTATTTTGTTAAGAAATTGTTGTAAGTTGGCATCTTTAGTTATTGAAATATCGTAGTTTTCGTATTTCTGAAATGTACCGTCATATATACGATAACCAGATTGCTGTAGCCAAAATTCGGGACATTTCTAAAGCATCGGATCCTAACATAAAATTTTGGTTTTAGAATAAAAGGGTTAAGTTTTATTTAAACCCAAAAAAAAGGAAAAAAATTTAAAATAGTTAATTATTTTTTTATGAAAATATAACTTACTATCTAAACAAAAAATTAAATGAAAATTTCAAAATTAATGGAACATTTATAAAAACTCTACGAATTTGAATAAATGTTCACCAAAATTTTAAACATTTTAAGCAGATGTTCTGTAATTGTTTTGAGTATGCAGTTTTGTAAATTTTAGTATAATAAAGTTGGAAGAAGCTTGAGACTTACCGTTGATTTTTGGTAATTTTGTTTTTCGCGCATTTTCTTCCATACACCTTATGGTAAAAAATTTTTTATATGGCGAAAATGATTAACACCTTCCACAAAATCTACCATACCGATATCAACGGTAAGTCCTAGCTAATTAAAATTGGCACTTTAGATTGAATATGTTACAAAACTGCATACTCAGAACTTTTCTAAGAAATCTTTTAAAAACTCCAAATTTTTATGAAATGTTGTCGAATTTTGCTAATTTTTGTATAAAGTTTCAACTTCTGACTTACATGATCTTTGTTAGATAAAGAGCCACACTTTCATAAAAAGGAATAAACATTAAATAATGGAAAGGGGAGTAGCCAAGGAAAGCTAAAATGTCTCTTCCTTAATTATATTTTCACCACTCTATCTACAGCTTATATTTTTCATATCCAAGATTTTTTTTGAGGGCATTAGTATTATTTTTTATAATTTCATTAGTTGTATTATTATACGTTTATGGCTGACTTATATTCTATGTCCTTTGGATAACGAAAGTGCTACCTCGGTCGTACGAAAAATTATTTTTGGGCCAGACTGCAGGGAGAGTCTTAATAAATGAATAAAGAAAACACTGAAAATCGGGACTTAATCAGTATAAATATGAAAAATTTGGATACTTATACGTCCCGACTTTTAAAAAATATTCAGCGGGACAATTTTTTTCAAAATCGATACTGACCCCAATATCGGTACGACTGGTCACGGTAGTTATATAGTAAGTGCCAGTAATTTAAGTCCGATTTCAAAAGTGCCGAGTTCGGTAGAAATTGATTGATAAACCCGTTACCGAGATACACTGTTTAGGCATAAGTGGGCGGTGCCCATTTTCCAAAAATTTCCCTAAGGGGCACCGAAATTGCGCATATGGAAACTGCGCATTTAGACATTATTTCGGTTTCAACCAGTAATTTTAGTACTATTTCAAATGTGCTGAGTTCGGTAGAAATTGATAAACCCTTAACCGAAATACACTTTAATAGCCCGAACACAATGAAACGACGAGCTACGGACCACAGCTGTCAAATTAATTTTCTACGTGTTCTTATGTA
>NW_016157467.1:84366-90527 GCF_001687245.7 Rhagoletis zephyria
TAGATAATTATTTTGGCCAAATTAGACATATTTTTATTTTTCCAGCGACAGATAAGGTTCTTCCTCTTCTTTTATGTCAAACTCATACAAATTCATCATGTCGCTGCCGCGTTCAAAGAAATCATGTCGCCATCGACAAAGCGTTTATATAATGAAGATAACAAATTGGAAGCTGTGGCCCGTAGATCGTCGTTTTCCATGTGTTCAGAGCTTTAGGCATAAGTGGGTGCTGCCACGCCCATTTTCCAAAAATTTCCCTAAGGGACACCGAAATTGAGCATATGGAAACAGTGCATTTAGACCAGTGATTCCCAAAGTGGTCCAGGGCGACCCCCAGGGGCCGCGGCGTAGCGTGACGTGGTGTGGCGCGCCGGTCGCGTGGGGTACGCGGGGCGTGAGCGCGAGCGCGCAAATTTAATATTTGAAAGAGCAATAATGTCAATGGATTTTATTTCGTTTATAATATCAATTGACTTTATTTCGAAAAAAAAAATGTATTGGTATCATGATTTTCCTTTCAGATATAGCAAATAGAAAAGTGAAAGGGCATCGATTTCTAGAATTTTCTGGTTTTCAGCAACTTACTCGTTATTTGAACCTCCAAATTAAGGGTTGATGATATCCCAATAAACTAATCCTTGCAGAAGTAATTATAGGAATCGTTTTCGCCACCTACTATGTACAAATTGAACAATGTTAAGATATTATATTATTAACTGAACTGAATGAAAAGGAAACACAAATGTTGCCATAATTTAAAAATTAAGCAAGAAATTATTCAAATGTACACAGCTAAATATATGTATATAAATCTACGTGCATAATAATATGTTAATATTTAAGAAATATTCAAAATTTAGTTTTTTAATAATCAAAATTTTTCCATTATAAATCTTTTTTATTCATTTTTATTAAAAACATAGCTCATTCCATAACAAAAACTAACTTTTTTTGCAAACTATGTATAAAATTCACACAAATTATTGAAACTTTAAAAAATTGTCTTGAAAATTTTATTCAGGATTTTTGGAAAATTTTCGATTATGCAGTTTGTGAAATTTCAAGTAGCCGTTTTTGTCAAGGCTATTGCGCATTTTCTTCTAATAAAAACAGACTTTGTTCATGCGTTACCTAGAGTTTTTACTAATTTATTAAACCGCTTTGTAAGTAAACACAACTGTTACACACAGTCCTTTATGGTATATTCACAGTCGAAATAAAGTCGTCTCTGAAGTTATTTATAGTTTTTTTGACAGATGACCTCTCTAATGTGTTTCTTAAAAAAGTTTTCAAGAACTTCTGCGATAAAATATAAATAAAAATATAAGTTAAATTTCGCAGGCCTGTTATTAAAGTCTTAAGTTTCTTTCTTACGGACTTCTTTAAAACGATTTTTATTATAGACTGTAACTAACTTAATGCTATAGCTGTTTTTAAATTATATTAGTTTTTAAGTAAGTTATTTACTGACATATGAAACTAGATTCTGAAATATTAGTTAGTGCCTATAGCATATATGTAATACTCCTATATTGGCAGTAAGAGCTAGTACCGTCCGAAAACACTACAGTACAGATATATCAATAAACACGTACGAAAGAAAAGGAACACATACGTTCCCTGTGGGGAAAGTCTCTAGTTCTGCACTGGTGCGCTTCTAGTTCATTTAGACCCAGTACTGGTTCGCGATAAATCTCTTTTGCATGCAAGCAACTGGCGAATTTAACATGGCGATATTCTAGGAAGTGTCAATTGCCCCCCGCTGCATCCCTTTTTCGATAGTTCCGAACTAGTCCTAAATTCTATAGTTCCGAACCAGTTCTAAAATCGACAGACGAAAGAAAAAAGTATCATGATTTTTCAATCTTTTTGGTTCTTCCGTGTGTGCTATTTTAAGTTATTTTGGAAGAAATGTGTTTTCAATTTGAAATCAAATTTGTTTGAATGATTGTAAGAAATGTACGTTTATCTACATACCTTTAGCTGTAGCTGAGTTTGCAGAGGTGCTCGGTGCTATTTCTTAGATTTCAGACGGTCCCAAGATGTTGAAATGTTAACACAAATTTTAGTTTTGTATTACCAAGCTATGCAAAAGCATCTGCGAAGCACATAATAGAAGCGTATTTGAACGAAAAAGCCGCCGAACACATATCTAAGTAAAGTAAACAAGCCCCCCGCTGCATCCCTTATTCGATAGTTACGAACTAGTTCTAAATTCGACAAATAAGATCTAGTTCGTTCTGCATCCCTTTTTCTATAGTTCCGAACCATTTCTAAATTCGTCACTTTAGATATAGATTTCTAGTGAAAAAACTGAAAAAATTGGTTTTTTAAAAGTACCACTTTTCGCCGACTTTGGACTGGTGGGAATCTAGTTCATTTTTAGCGATAAAGACCTAGTTCGGAACTAGAAATTTGATTCACTAATCCGCAGTTTCCCTGCAGGGATTATAAATAACCATGTACACAACACATATACAAAAGCGGCACTCAAGTACACAATACATTGACAAAAACGGTACTAACTGTCTCGCTTTGATTTCGGAATGCTTGCACATTGAGAAAATAGCTTACTGCCAATATAGAAGTATTACATATACGGCCTATAGTAATCTACATATCGCACACCATCTTCAAGAGAGGCACAACTCAAATATCACATCCGAAAATATAACTGCTTATGGATCGTACAGATTCACCGCACCTAATACAAAAGTGAGGTGTGCGGTATGTACTAAATGAGATGACCTTTGTCGGCCAAAAGCGCAGTTACCCCCGGACGTAAAAACGGAGAACGTGTCAGCTGACACGATCTATGTTATGGGATCTGCGTGTTAACAAAAACTCACCACCGCATGACCGTGACGTAGACGTTGCTTCTCTCTCTTTCTATCAGCAGCATACTTGATATCTTTCTACGTACTACTACGCTACGCTACGTACACGTTCGTGGGTAGCCGCGCTGTAAGGTTCTTTAAACATTGTCACAGTAATGACATTATAATAAAGACTGAGATATATGAATTATTAATTTATATCTTTATTTTTTTATTTATAAATACTTTTTTATTTCCGATCAAATTCTTACCGTAGGTAGCCAAACATTTCTTTATTTTAATAATTTAACGATCGTTTTCCTCGGATGGTAATTTTATTACCCTGTTATTTTGTTTTACAAATAACATTTACATATACATAGCTACATACCGTGCATAGCACATTATTTTTTTACAAAGGTTTTTTATACCAAATCCTTTTCGTACACTTTGTTTAAAAATGTAGTCCAACGTATGTATGTGTGTACAGCAGTGTTCACAATGTTCCCAAAAATGTGCAAGTTTGAAACTTGCATNGTATGTGTGTACAGCAGTGTTCACAATGTTCCCAAAAATGTGCAAGTTTGCACTTGTGTGGTTTCTGTTATAGATCGAACTGTGTTTTAAATGAAAGTTACTAAAAACAAATTAATAAGAATAGGTTCAAAACATTATTGGTGCTATTATTGTGAACACTGCTGTACATACATACATACATTGGACTACATTTTTAAAACAAAGTTTACGAAAAGGATTTGGCATAAAAAGCCTTCGCAAATATTGTAAAAAAATTAACTACAGTACAAGCATGACTTAATACTAATAACATCAGTGTTTATTTAATTTACGGTTAACCAATTGCAAAATCTCCACCTGAACTTAGTGAATAGGGTGGCCAAATGCGCTGATTTAATCAGTACATGTGCTGATTTTTTCCTATTGTACGCTCTCTATTGATTTTTTGAGTTTGTACTGATTTTGTACTGATTTTTACATTTCATAAATACTTTCGTAAACTGGTATAATTGACATTTACTTGAGGTTTACAAGTTCAAAACAATGGTTTTTGACAACTCATACGTGTGAGGATTTCGCAAAATAACAAACTGTTTGGATTCAAACCAACCCAACTTCACGATTTGCAGGTTTTACAGGATTTACAGGAAAAGCTGGTTTCGCCATTAATAAATCTTATGAAAGGTGGTGGTGAGTTAATCATATATTATGTTAGAACAAGAGATAATCTTTTGATTATAATTAAACATCCAATGAGAAATCGGCTGTCAGTATTTCAAACTTAAGACGACTACTGCTACGGTGCAATGTAAGTTCTAAATATTTGGAAAAGGTGCAAACTACCGACTCTTGAATATGATATATATAGCTTTACTTTGATTTTTGACGTTCTCCCACCTGTAATTTTACTTGCACATACACATTTAACACTAAACTTCATTCGTACTCGAAAATCGTTTACCGATAATTCGGTAATATACCTTTTAGTCAACATTTTAATGTGAATGTTGTATTTAACAAGCAAACCAACTAAATCAGTTTTAATTTTGTAGCTTAAAATATGCAAACGGATTCTGACTCGAGCTCGGCTTCTACTGAAACTGAATGGGCTACAAATTTTTTATTTTTTTTCTCAATTTTTATAAATTTTCTAGAAAGTTTGAGACTTCAACGCACATGTCTTTTGTTATAGAATTAACTATATTTTTTAAAAAATTAAATTAAGTAAGGAAATAAAAAATTTTCAAAACCTGTCTACATTTTACTACTATTTTCGTGAGCACAGCTGTTCATACATACGTAATACCTTTGACTTATTTTAAAGTAAGGAAGTTTTATATTGATAATACTATATGTATTAAAGGTCTATTAGTTATTTTTTGTTAACTTAATGCGCTGTTATTTGGTTGTTATATGGCTAATAATAAAATATGCGCTTAAAAATTAGCTGATTTTTATGGCTTTGTACTGATTTTTGATCCCAACTGTACTGATTATGTCACTATAATATCTGGCCACCCTATTCGTCAACCTCATGCTCAGGGAGTCGATCTAGCCTCTCGCCTAGCAAGGCAAAGAAATTTCTGAATTTGTCTTTTTTGGCCAGCCTTGACTCCTCCCCATACTTGCTTTTCATCTCCGTTAAAATTTCCGTCATAAGGTCATTTTTGCGTTTTAGTGTGGGTGTTTGCGGCGAAGGATTGGAGTTCTCGCCATGTAACCACTCCACAGTAGCTTCGTCCTCTTCAACGACATTCGAGGTTGTGCTGGAAATGTATTACGAAAAAACGAGTAAATAGATACATATATGTACACATGTATACGAATGTTAGCGGTTATATAAAATATACCTATATATGTACATATAATAAAAAATTAAATACGCATTAAATACCGCCCATTATTATTCCGATATGTTAACGAAGAACATGGTATTTTCACCACGATTATCCAAAACGTATCTTTTCTTTTTTAATATAACGATGTCATTCAAGCAATATTCTTTCTATTTACCTAGCCGGTTCCATTGAGTCCGCTAGAAACTCAAGGCTTTCCCAGTATTTCCAAAGTGGACCCAACTTTTGGGCAGAGCCAGATGGACGATCTTCAACATTTTTTTCCCGTCGGTACCTATCCCGCAGACTTTTCCATTTTATTTTGACCTCTTTTTACTAAAACGTACATGTTTAAAGTTAATATAAAAACTAAAGTTAATGTTAATGCTACTACTACATATCTAAAAGTTAAGCTACCTGGGAAATTTAGCTCCTGGCTTATAGTCTCCCACAACTTCTCCTTGTATTTGAAGTCCTTGTATTTCGTTTCCCGTTTATCAAACAAGCACGGATGTTTTCGAACCATTTCTATTAGTTTTCGGTTAAATTCTGCAAAATTCCAAATATTATTGATAGAAAAATAAAATATTAAAATACTTACATCCATCTTGTTTATTACTGCCGCGCAAAATATCATATGTCACTTTTAATTTGTTTTCAAATTTTTTTGTATTTGCCTTTTCATCTTTGTCATTTTTGTCCTCTTTCTTTCTTACCCCTGCCTTCAGCACCCTTACTTAAAGACGCAACGCGCTGTCAAAATTGAAAATTCCATTTGCTCGGCGTTAACGCCGCGTTATTGTGGGATGCTCCATACAAATTGTACGGGCATGAGGATTTTTGACAATTGTTTGGCGCTTGACGCGCCAATTTTCGGACGGCAGTAAGTCTCGCTTTTTTTTTGTACCGTGTACGCTTAGTTAAG
Source organism: Rhagoletis zephyria (assembly GCF_001687245.7). NCBI lineage: Eukaryota > Metazoa > Arthropoda > Insecta > Diptera > Tephritidae > Rhagoletis > Rhagoletis zephyria. The sequence goes on from NW_016157467.1 coordinate 90,459, forward strand.
TGAATCATTTCAGCATGCTACCGTGCCTTCTTTTGCACGGCAGTGCGCTGTGATATACTGCCCTGCGAT
>NW_016157467.1:90552-100746 GCF_001687245.7 Rhagoletis zephyria
TTGTGTGGTTTCTGTTATAGATCGAACTGTGTTTTAAATGAAAGTTACTAAAAACAAATTAATAAGAATAGGTTCAAAACATTATTGGTGCTATTATTGTGAACACTGCTGTACATACATACATACATTGGACTACATTTTTAAAACAAAGTTTACGAAAAGGATTTGGCATAAAAAGCCTTCGCAAATATTGTACAAAAATTAACTACAGTACAAGCATGACTTAATACTAATAACATNCTGTACATACATACATACATTGGACTACATTTTTAAAACAAAGTTTACGAAAAGGATTTGGCATAAAAAGCCTTCGCAAATATTGTAAAAAAATTAACTACAGTACAGTGTTTATTTAATTTACGGTTAACCAATTGCAAAATCTCCACCTGAACTTAGTGAATAGGGTGGCCAGATGCGCTGATTTAATCAGTACATGTGCTGATTTTTTCCTATTGTACGCTCTCTATTGATTTTTTGAGTTTGTACTGATTTTGTACTGATTTTTACATTTCATAAATACTTTCGTAAACTGGTGTAATTGACATTTACTTGAGGTTTACAAGTTCAAAACAATGGTTTTTGACAACTCATACGTGTGAGGATTTCGCAAAATAACAAACTGTTTGGATTCAAACCAACCCAACTTCACGATTTGCAGGTTTTACAGGATTTACAGGAAAAGCTGGTTTCGCCATTAATAAATCTTATGAAAGGTGGTGGTGAGTTAATCATATATTATGTTAGAACAAGAGATAATCTTTTGATTATAATTAAACATCCAATGAGAAATCGGATGTCAGTATTTCAAACTTAAGACGACTACTGCTACGGTGCAATGTAAGTTCTAAATATTTGGAAAAGGTGCAACTACCGACTCTTGAATATGATATATGTAGCTTTACTTTGATTTTTGACGTTCTCCCACCTGTAATTTTACTTGCACATACACATTTAACACTAAACTTCATTCGTACTCGAAAAATNAACTACCGACTCTTGAATATGATATATATAGCTTTACTTTGATTTTTGACGTTCTCCCACCTGTAATTTTACTTGCACATACACATTTAACACTAAACTTCATTCGTACTCGAAAATTCGTTTACCGATAATTCGGTAATATACCTTTTAGTCAACATTTTAATGTGAATGTTGTATTTAACAAGCAAACCAACTAAATCAGTTTTAATTTTGTAGCTTAAAATATGCAAACGGATTCTGACTCGAGCTCGGCTTCTACTGAAACTGAATGGGCTACAAATTTTTTATTTTTTTTCTCAATTTTTATAAATTTTCTAGAAAGTTTGAGACTTCAACGCACATGTCTTTTGTTATAGAATTAACTATATTTTTATAAAAAATTAAATTAAGTAAGGAAATAAAAAATTTTCAAAACCTGTCTACATTTTACTACTATTTTCGTGAGCACAGCTGTTCATACATACGTAATACCTTTGACTTATTTTAAAGTAAGGAAGTTTTATATTGATAATACTATATGCATATAAAGGTCTATTAGTTATTTTTTGTTAACTTAATGCGCTGTTATTTGGTTGTTATATGGCTAATAATAAAATATGCGCTTAAAAATTAGCTGATTTTTATGGCTTTGTACTGATTTTTGATCCCAACTGTACTGATTATGTCACTATAATATCTGGCCACCCTATTCGTCAACCTCATGCTCAGGGAGTCGATCTAGCCTCTCGCCTAGCAAGGCAAAGAAATTTCTGAATTTGTCTTTTTTGGCCAGCCTTGACTCCTCCCCATACTTGCTTTTCATCTCCGTTAAAATTTCCGTCATAAGGTCATTTTTGCGTTTTAGTGTGGGTGTTTGCGGCGAAGGATTGGAGTTCTCGCCATGTAACCACTCCACAGTAGCTTCGTCCTCTTCAACGACATTCGAGGTTGTGCTGGAAATGTATTACGAAAAAACGAGTAAATAGATACATATATGTACACATGTATACGAATGTTAGCGGTTATATAAAATATACCTATATATGTACATATAATAAAAAATTAAATACGCATTAAATACCGCCCATTATTATTCCGATATGTTAACGAAGAACATGGTATTTTCACCACGATTATCCAAAACGTATCTTTTCTTTTTTAATATAACGATGTCATTCAAGCAATATTCTTTCTATTTACCTAGCCGGTTCCATTGAGTCCGCTAGAAACTCAAGGCTTTCCCAGTATTTCCAAAGTGGACCCAACTTTTGGGCAGAGCCAGATGGACGATCTTCAACATTTTTTTCCCGTCGGTACCTATCCCGCAGACTTTTCCATTTTATTTTGACCTCTTTTTACTAAAACGTACATGTTTAAAGTTAATATAAAAACTAAAGTTAATGTTAATGCTACTACTACATATCTAAAAGTTAAGCTACCTGGGAAATTTAGCTCCTGGCTTATAGTCTCCCACAACTTCTCCTTGTATTTGAAGTCCTTGTATTTCGTTTCCCGTTTATCAAACAAGCACGGATGTTTTCGAACCATTTCTATTAGTATTTCGGTTAAATTCTGCAAAATTCCAAATATTATTGATAGAAAAATAAAATATTAAAATACTTACATCCATCTTGTTTATTACTGCCGCGCAAAATATCATATGTCACTTTTAATTTGTTTTCAAATTTTTTTGTATTTGCCTTTTCATCTTTGTCATTTTTGTCCTCTTTCTTTCTTACCCCTGCCTTCAGCACCCTTACTTAAAGACGCAACGCGCTGTCAAAATTGAAAATTCCATTTGCTCGGCGTTAACGCCGCGTTATTGTGGGATGCTCCATACAAATTGTACGGGCATGAGGATTTTTGACAATTGTTTGGCGCTTGACGCGCCAATTTTCGGACGGCAGTAAGTCTCGCTTTTTTTTTGTACCGTGTACGCTTAGTTAAGTGAATCATTTCAGCATGCTACCGTGCCTTCTTTTGCACGGCAGTGCGCTGTGATATACTGCCCTGCGATTTTCCTCCTAGCGAGGGACTCGCATGTAGATAAGCTGCGAAAAATGCAAAACCGAACGACGAGATTCATCCTCAACAAACCGTACGACACACCAACAAGATGTATGTTTGAAACCTTGAATTGGTTAAGCGTGAAGCAACAAGTTTTTTACCACGCTATTAAATTTGTGTACAATATTAAGAAGGGCAACCTGCCGGATTATCTTAGCGATAATCTCCGATATATAAATGAGACCCATACATATTTGTTAAGAGAGAATAACAGCTTCAGACACCCGAAGCATAGAACGGAAGTGGACAAAAAATAGTAATTTTTATTAAGGCTTAAAGTGCTTTATTGAATTACCAGAAGAAAAATTGTGATGTTATCACTCTTTTCATGCGGCTGCTATATGACTATTGTAGAACGCAGCCCATAAGATAGTGATATATGAACAATAGCGTGGATTAGAAACTAGGCCTTTCCAACCACCAAGATATCGAGACTAGGTGGGTCGGACACTCGGCATTCCCGACTACCTAGGGTACATTAAAAACCTTGGATAATAAACAATAAATGAGCAGATTAGTAACTAGGCCTTTCCAACCGTCACGAAAGCGCGACTGGGCAGATCGGAAACTCAGCCTTTTCGACCACCCAGGAGATGTCAAGATACGGAATAACCCAAAAAGTATAGCGCGGATTGGAAACTCGGCCGTTCCAACCGTCTACATAATCTCCGGACAATAGCATGCTTTTGTGTTGATATAAAAAAATTACAGTGATAAAGAAATAATGTTATTTAAAAATTTCCGTAGAGCATATCATATTTAATACTTAAATTTTAAATCAAAATCTAATTCTAAGAATGTTAAATCTTTGTTGTAATATAAGTATAGCAGACTGTAAAAAATAAATAAATAAATATAAAATGTAAAATCTTGTGTGTATCTTTTATTCTGAAATTCTTATTTCTATTCTTTCTTTCAAATGTTATTTTTTATATCTTCTATATGAATAAATGAATGCTACTACTACTACAAATTTATTTTATACTTATTTTATAGCGTAGATATTTTCATTTAGGATGAATTTTAAATTGTTACCAAAAACCGCGCGTCTACCGGTCGCTGTGGTGTACTGTTCAGAAATGCGCGCTACCATTCTGCTGGACCTTGCGCCGAGCCCAGCTCCCGACTTCTTCTTCTTTATTGGCGCTATAACCGCCTAAGCGATTTTGGCCAGGTCCAAAACAGCACGCTAGTCATTTCTCTTCTATGCTAACGGACGCCAATTGGAAATGCAAAGTGAAGCCAAGTCCTTCTCCATCTGGTCTTTCCAACGTAGAGGAGGCCTTCCTCTTCCTCTGTTACCAGCATCGCGGCCCGCGTTGAATACTTTCAGAGCCGGAGCATTTCTGTCCATTGGAAGGACATGGCAAAGCCGGCAGAGCCGCTGAATTTTAATTCGCTGCACTATGTCTATATCGTTGTAAAACTTATACAGCTCATCGTTAAATCGTCTGTGGTATTCCCCATCGCCAACGCGTAAAGGTCCGTAAATCTTTCGCAGAATCTTTCTCTCGAAAACTCCAAGCGCCGCTTTCTTCAGATGTTTTCATTGTCCATGCCTCCGCGCCATATACCAGCACATGCATGATGAGTGACTTATAGAGTGTGATCTTTGTAAGACGAGAGAGGACTTTATTTCTCAATTGCCTACTCAGTCCAAAGTAGCACTTGTTGGCAAGAGTGATTCTCCGTTGGATTTCAAGGCTGACATTATTATTGGTGTTAATGCTGATTCCCAAATAAACGAAGTCGTCTACTTTTTCAAACTTGTAACTGTCAACAGTGACGTGGGTGCCAAGACGCGTATGATCTGGCTGTTTAGGTGATGACAGTAGATACTTCGTTTTGTCCTCATTCACAAACAGACCCATTCGTTTTGCTTCTCTATCTAATCCCGAGAAGGCATAACAGACGTAGCCCTTGTTTTTACCGATAATATCGATGTCGTCGGCATACGCCAGCAATTGTATGCTCTTGTAAAGTATTGTGCCTGAGTGGTTCAGTCTGCGGCTCTTATTATCTTCTCCAACATCAGATTAAAAAATCCAACGAGAGGGAGTCTNTGGTTCAGTTCTGCGGCTCTTATTATCTTCTCCAACATCAGATTAAAAAATCCAACGAGAGGGAGTCTCCTTGTCTGAAACCTCGTTTGATATCAAACGGCTCGGAGAGGTCCTTCCCTATTCTGACAGAGCTGGTGGTATTGCTCAACGTCAGTTTACACAGCCGTATTAGTTTCGCGGGGTACCAAATTCAGACATCGTGGCATAAAGACAACTTCTCTTCGTGCTGTCGAAAGCGGCTTTGAAATCGACAAATGGATGGTGTATGTCGATATAATTCTCGCGGGTTTTTTCCAAGATTTGGCGTATTGTGAGTACCTGATCTATGGTGGATTTTTCACGCCTAAAGCCACACTGATAAGGTCCTATCAGTTCGTTGACGGTGGGCTTCATCCTTCGCATAATACAACCTATGCTTAGAATGCTGATTCCGCGGTAGTTGGCGCGAATGGCGGCATCGTCCTTCTTGTGGATTGGGCTGAACACACTTAAATTCCAATTGTCGGGCAGGCGTTCATCTGACCATATTCTGCACAAGAGTTGATGCATGCACCTTATCAACTCCTCGCCACCATATTTTAATAGCTCCGCTACTAGGCTGTCAGCTCCAGCAGCTTTGTTGTTTTTCAAGCGCGCTATCGCTAGTCGTACCTCGTCATAGTCAGGTGGTGGAACATCGACTCCAAGGTCATCGACTTGGGGCTCGGGTTCGTCTTCTCCAGTAATTTCAGCGCTGCTACCATTCAGTATGGTGGAAAAGTGTTCCCTCCATAATTTTAAGTACATTCTGGATATCGGTCACTAGGCCGCCCTTTGTTGTTCTTACAGGAGTTCGCCTTGGTCTTGAAACCTTCCGTAAGTCGCCTAACCCTCTGGTAAAATTTTCGCGCGTTCTTCCTCTCGGCTAGCATTTCAAGCTCTTCGCACTCACGTATCTCGGCCTCTCTCTTCTTCTTGCGGCAAAGACGTCTCGATTCCTTCTTCAGTTCCCTATAACTGTTCCGCGTGGCTCGCATTGCGCCCGATCGCAGCGTGGCCGTATAGGCGGGGTCTTTTTTCTCTGCGGTTCCACTGCTCGCTTATGTCGGATTGTTGAAGAGTGCTCTCAGATAACAGGTGTGTGAGTCGAGTGGCGAATAAATTGGCCGTCTGTTGTGATTGCAGCTTTTCGACGGTAAGCTATCTTTGCATTAATGGGCGCACATTTTTTGCTGCACAGAGGCGGGTGCGTATCTTGGCTACAGCAAGATAGTGGTCCGAGTCGATGTTTAGCCCTCGGAGTGTACGAACGTCTAATACGCTGGAAGCATGCATTCCGTCTATCACAACGTGGTCGATTTCGTTTATCGTTTTTCGATCTGGAGACAGCCATGTAACTTGGTGGATGTTTTTATGCANCTTCTTCGGCGGCGGTACTTAATGATCGGGAAATGTGGTTCCACTGCTCGCGTACGTCGGATTGTTGAAGAGTGCTCTCAGAGAGCAGGTGTGTGAGTCGAGTGGCGAATAAATTGGCCGTCTGTTGTGATTGCAGCTTTTCGACGGTAAGCTATCTTTGCATTAATGGGCGCACATTTTTTGCTGCACAGAGGCGGGTGCGTATCTTGGCTACAGCAAGATACTGGTCCGAGTCGATGTTTAGCCCTCGGAGTGTACGAACGTCTAATACGCTGGAAGCATGCATTCCGTCTATCACAACGTGGTCGATTTCGTTTATCGTTTTTCGATCTGGAGACAGCCATGTAACTTGGTGGATGTTTTTATGCATGAACCTAGTACTACATATTACCATGTTTCGGGCCCCGGCGAAGTCGATCAGCCTCAGTCCGTTATCGGACGCCAAAGATCCTNTAGCCCTCGGAGTGTACGAACGTCTAATACGCTGGAAGCATGCATTCCATCTATCACAACGTGGTCGATTTCGTTTATCGTTTTTCGATCTGGAGACAGCCATGTAACTTGGTGGATGTTTTTATGCATGAACCTAGTACTACATATTACCATGTTTCGGGCCCCGGCGAAGTCGATCAGCCTCAGTCCGTCATCGGACGCCAAAGATCCTTTCCTTGCCCACCTTGGCAATAAAATCGCCGAGCACGATTTTAACATCGTGTCGCGGGCAGCGCTCATATGCACACTCTAGGCGCTCATAGAAGAGATCCTTGGACACCTCGTCCTTCTCTTTCGTCGGGACTCGGCTACGGAGTCTCTCTCCGTCGCAAGGCTTCACACTTACTTTTCCTTGCCCCGTCCATCGCACTTCTTGAATGGCGGTGATGTCACCTTTTATCCTTACGAGGACATCAACCAGCCGGGCAGAGGTACCTTCGCCATTAAAGATCCGGATATTCCAGGTGCATACCCTCAAATCATATACGTTTGCCGTGGTCGTCATCAAAAAAAAGGGGGTCTCATCCGTGGCTGTTTGTACTTTNGTGCATACCCTCAAATCATATACGTTTGCCGTGGTCGTCATCAAAAAAAAAGGGGGTCTCATCCGTGGCTGTTTGTACTTTTTTATTGGGCGGGGTTTTAACGTGGCGTGACCCAAACCCAGCGCACGCGAAGTTTTACGCCTTCTCACTTTAACCCGCTCCCAAACGGGTGTTTGGTTGCTACCCAGAGGATACGTGGATATAAATATCCGTACGTTGTGAGCGCGATTTGAACCGTACCACTTCTGCACACGGAACCATCCTCCCAGCTTCCGACTAACCTCAATAATAACAGTTTTTTCTACTTAATAGCGGTCGCCCCTCGGCAGGCAATTGCAAACCTCCGATTTATGTAATGAAAAACAGATTCTCATAAAAATACAATCGCTGTTCGGAGTCTGTGTAAAAGTGTAGATTTCTCCCCTTTGTGTGACATCAAGGCGCATACCACATATCAGAAGAAAAGCTCGGTCAAACACTAGCATCTATTATTGGTAATATTAATGGGTCTACCGAGTTTGGTAAAGATTGATAAAGCGGTTACTCAGATACAAGTTTTATCATAAGTGAGGTGCACCACGCACCATTACAAAAACTTTGAACTTATACGATTTTTTGCTTAAATGCAACTTGTTTACCCAATTTTTAGTAATTTGGCTCAATTAGTTACAGAAAAATTTTATTTTTTATCAAAAATTATTCATTTTTGACAATGAATTTTAAAGTACATAACCTGTTATTGAACCACCCTGTGGTTTAGTTAATTTTAAAACTTATATACTTCATTAGTAAAAAAGTGATGGGTTATATAACGAAAATAACGACGCCATATTTCAGAATACGGATCTTTGATATAAACCGTTCTTCCATATCACTAATTTTATACATACCCTTGTATTCCGTTGGAAAGAAATGTTGCGGGAGGCGGTGAACTTCGATACCGAGGCGCATTTCCTTTGAGGAATCGGAATGCATGACGCGCTGGATGATCGTTGTGAAGGATGTGATATGCTGAGTGGGAGACTTTTGTCAAACCATTAGAAGAATAGCTACTTGACAGCAGTAGAATAAAAATGCATATGTTGATTTCACAAATCATCTGGAATGGTCAGAAAAACTTAAAATTATTCAAGACCAATAAATTGTATTTCTATGTATGTATTTCTATTTTTATATTCCTCGAGTTTTTTAAGAAAGACGAGCTGTATTAGCACTTTTAAAAAATAGTTTTAGTGATAGCGAAACAAATAACACCGCCAATTTTATTGAATTATGGTAAATTATATAGTGACATATAAAGTTAAAATACCAATTGTAAAAGTAATTAGGGGCGAAATTGTTTAAAGATTCCGGAGAGGGGTTTTCAAACCGACTCTCAATGGGTTAATCGGGTTACTTTAGAAATTAGTTCAAGGTCAATTCATACATAAATCATCCGATCAACATACATACCACTAGTCCTATAAAACTTTAGGTCTGTTTGATGAATGCAAGAGAGTGGTCTAGTGCAGGAAATAGGCATTCGATGGGGGTTTTTCTTGCACTAAACGCACGATGTAGCGAAACAAAGATGGCGTCTTCCGCGGACCGCTAATTCTCGCTTTGTCGATTTTGCAACATCCACCCTTTCGCTGACGTCACAATATATGAATTTTTTTTGCACTAGTGGTCAATATCAAATTTCCCGTGCTATTAAAATGGCCTTGAAAGGAATTTCTCCGAGCAGTTGAAGCCAAACCTATGTTTTAACCAATGCTTATGCCCCTTTACAAAGGAGGAAGGCTATTGGAATTCCCGCACTGGAAAACGCTTGAAATCACGGTGTCCACTTACTCATTTTTTTCTGTACCAAACGTGTACCGAATAGGTTAAGCACATTGTTTATACATATGTAGATGTAGTTAATAGGGCAACCAAAAATATGCTCGAGCATGTTTTTTTCTTATACGTTATCACAAAATGCATTAAAAGAAAATGCTACTTATACAAAGATAAAGCGTTTTAGCCATATTTGTTAGAGAATATTTCGGCATATTTCGCAATGAATGCTTTTTTTTGAATGTTTTAGAAATGAATTTATTTCAGAAATAAGTGCATATTCAAAAAAAATGTATTTCTGTTCTGGAAGAATATTAAATTATTAACATAAACATATTTTTGGGTACGGTTTAGTAAGTGGCCCACCTATTTCGGGGTATTGCGTCCAAAGGGGTGACCCGATCCAAAAAAAAAATTGCACACACTTGTAGCCAAGGGTCTACCCATTACTTTAACATCCACTATTGTAATTTTTGGTCACTAATTTATTTACAAATTGGGTTTGAAATATGCCCTTTTTTGTAAAATTCGGAAAATAGCTGGTGATTTTTTTGAGGTTAGGATTTTCATGCATTAGTATTTGACAGATCACGTGGGATTTCAGACATGGTGTCAAAGAGAAAGATGCTCAGTATGCTTTGACATTTCATCATGAATAGACTTACTAACGAGCAACGCTTGCAAATCATTGAATTTTATTACCAAAATCAGTGTTCGGTTCGAAATGTGTGTGTGAAATTACGTCCGATTTATGGTCTACATAATCGACCAAGTGAGCAAACAATTAATGCGATTGTGACCAAGTTTCGCACTCAGTTTACTTTATTGGACATTAAACCAACCAC
>NW_016157467.1:103534-107641 GCF_001687245.7 Rhagoletis zephyria
TCACGTCACACCATATACCTTAACTACCTACTAAGCAACTTAGTCTTCACAATCGTTGCTTAGCCATTCCAATCTGCGTTTGCACGATCGACCGGAGTATACGACTACTCTACCAGAAGTGATTTTTAATTCCAATTGCTGCTCTATTTATACTGTCCTCCACGCAGGCAGACAGTTATCCTAACAATATTGTTTCTAACATTTTGCTTATTTCCTTTTACTTGCTCCTACATTAGTACGTATGTATGTACTTCAACCCTCAACATAAATATGTACATATGTATGTCAATTTCACGTATATAAATATATATATCCAACAATTCATTTAATATGTGTATATATAAGTAGATAAATACAATTCAGGTCTACATACATGTATTAATGTATATATATATAATAACAATTATGGAAAATTAAAAATTCTACGTACATGCATATATATATATATAATATAAAAACTCAACAATTCAATTTCATTAAATGTGACAGCCAATTGTGAAGTCCCTGAGTGTAGGGACTTGGGGTCTTCTTTCTTTTGAAACTCCCTCTTCTTCTTCCCTATTTTCTCTTCTTCTTCTCTCCCCTTAGGGTCTCCTTTTCATGGCAATCGCTCCCCTATTTGGCAATTGCCGAGTTATCACATTTCGGTCTATCACCGAAATTTACCTATTCTTCGCCTTGCGTCGAATTAGGCTCAGGTGCATGCCGGAGAAGGATTTTTGGTGACTCTGCCGCGTCGGCCTCTTCATCGCCGTAAAATGGCTTCAGCTCACTCAGATGTGCTGTTCTCCTCTTACCGTTGTGTACCTTGTCTAATTCGACGATTAGTGGCGAAACGAAGTTCATCACTCGGTACGGCCCAGCATACTTCGGTGCAAGTTTTGCCGCGAAGTTTTCCATCGCCTTCGATAGGTGATGTTCCTTCACCAGCACTCGGTCACCTACCACTGGTCGCCATTTCCTCCTGCGCAAGTTGTAATGATGCGCTTGCTCGATCGACGCTGTCTGCTGATTTCGCCTTACCATCTCAAATATCTCTCGCATTTTCGTTGCCTTCGCTTCTGGTGTCGTCATCGTATGGCCTGTACCGAAAGTTTGTTCGTCATAGAGGGCTTTTGGTGCTCGCGGCTCGCGTCCTTGCACTAAGAAGGCAGGGCTGTAGCCGGTGGTTTCGCAAACACTGGTATTAAGCGCACGGCTTCTGATATCAAACTGAAAAATTTTGTTTGAATTTCTACACACACTCTTTCAGATTTTGACAGTTTATGCCGCCAAAGCAAAAACAAAGTACATGTAAATTTTTATTTTTGTACTCCTGCTATCACCTTATATTAATTCGCCTTGATAGAACTTTTCTACTGATTGGCGCAGGCCCATTATAATTATTTTGAAATTCACCACTCCGCAATTACGTACTTTGCTACACTGAGTTATATTTATGTAGTGGGATTCATGAAACGTCGTAAAGTTTTTGCAAAAGTCGCATTTGTTGCAAAATTTTCCGCCTTGCCATAACCGTTGAACTGGCAATCATTGCAAACTCAAAGTCGCGAAGCACATGATATTTTATTGTCCCCGAATAATTCAAGAAAAAGTATATACGTTTAGGCTGCTTCGAAATATAATTTTAAAAACTTTCCTTTTTCACTTACGCGTGACATTTTTTTTTTTTAATTTTACATTTATAGTCCGGAGTTGCGATACATACATTTTTTTCGCAACGTTGCCATTTCGTCAAAAATGCCACTTTGCGACGTTTTATGAATCGCACACATTTGAGGTTTTGTATCGATAATCGTCTACAAAATTCGACAAACTTTGCACAGAGCTTTACCAGGGATGCCGTTTGGATCTAAATAGATCCAATTGGATACATTTTTAGACGAATTTTTGCGGGATACTTATTTTTTCCGGTCAGTATAAATGTGGATACTTTTTTAAATAGGCCAAAATTTTATATTTCCTATAAAGTTTTTTTCGTTCAAAAATCGATTTTCATTAAAGATGGTAGAAAGCATTACGTTTTCTAAACGTATAAAGAATCGCTACTTAAGCGTGAAATTAAAGCATTTTATTTTTTGTGAACGAAGCAATGAACATATGAAGAGATCTCACCAAAATAGGTATAAGCGCAATTGCTTTAATTAGCTTGAAATGATGCTTTAAGCAAGATCTTCATATCGTCGTTTAAAGTGCAAAACCGCGTATCAACAAAATGCAAAACCGCGCATCAGCAAAATACAAAACCGCGTATGTGAAGTTGTAGAAATTATTTTCTAGACCATAAAAACACTCATATTAAAAAATGGTTATCTTTTTTATAAAGCAATCGCATTTCTGGCTAGTATATATCCCTTCTTCGCTCACCACATGACCCAGGTATTTCAAACTCTTTTTGAAAAACTCACACTTCTCTGGGTTGATCTTGAGGTTCGCCTGTCGCAATCGTCGAAACACTTCTTTCAGGTGTTCCCTGTGTTGGCCTAGCGTCGCACTCGTGATAATAATATCGTCCAGATACGCAAACGCGTGCGGTTCCAATTCTGGTCCGATGACTTTGTCCAGTGCTCGTTGAAACGTCGCAGGCGCTGAATGTAGCCCGAACGGCATTACGCGCCACTGGAACAGGCCACATCCTGGCACAGTGAACACAGTATACTCCTTACTACTCTCTTCCATCGGGATTTGCCAGTACCCATTCTTCAAGTCGAGGCTGCTAATGAATTTAGCGCTTCTCAGGCGGTCTAAAATATGTTGGATTCGTGGGAGTGGGTACGTATTCGGTACCGATCCCGAGTTAAGTTGCCGATAGTCCACGCAAAGTCTCCACTTTCCATTTTTCTTCTTTACGAGCACGATTGGCGCGCTGAGTGGGCTATGGGAAGGCTCGATGCACTGCTTCTCTATTAACTCGTCGATCTCCCTATTTATTACCTCCTGCATTTTCGAGTTCTTGGGAAAGTAGCGTTGTTTTATTGGTCGATCATCCCGCATTACAATCTTATTGGCGGCGATGTTAGTCGTACCCGTTATCTTCTCGAATGCGAGCAATTCCTTCTTCAAGAAATTTTTGACTTCCGTCGTATCCTCGGTGGATGTGGGTTGTTCATTTGCAGCCTTTTCGCCTTCCTCAGCTCTCTCTACTTCGCGCACCTCTAACATCGTGGTACATGCAGCCTTCGTTCGAATGTCGTCCTCTGCCTTCATCGTCAATTTCTGCGCTCAGCAGCTCACTGTTGTGTTGGCCTTTGCCAGGTAGTCAGTCCCAAGGACCATGTCATCGACTAAACCTGGTAGGACGAGTAACTCGCTCCTATGGTCTTGATCGCCCACCTTTACTACCGCCTCTATCGCTTCTGTGACCGCTATTGGTCTGCCATCTCCCATCACCACTCTTTTGTTCACTCTTCGTGACCGCTCGATTCCCAGGGTGTTCGCTGCTCTAATGCTTACAAAACTTCTTGTTGCTCCCGTATCAACCGCTGCTATTACTGCTCTACCATCCACTGTTGCTCTGGCGATTACTCGCCCTTCCGCTTGCTTAAGAATTGGTGTTACATTGACTGAGGTTGCATTACTGGAGACCCCACTCTTCGTCGCGAATGGGGTCCTTGTTTCCCACGGCAACAGTCTGAAGTTCGAATGTTCCGCCGACCACACGTCCAACAGAATTGCTGGATATTGTTGCGACATTCGTAGGCGAAATGTCCATCCTCGCCGCATCGTCTGCACGCCGTTCGTGGATTTACTCGGCTAGATTCTTCGCTTTTACGTTGGTGCCCCGTAGGTGGCGCATAATCGCCTCCATCGTGCCGTCTCGCTGGCGTCGTATACCTCTCCCTTCTCTACTCCTCTCGGATAGTGTAGTTGCGCTCTTCATTTCGTCTCGGGGTTATTGCGCGGGGCAATGCTCGTTGCGACTCCTTCTCTGCTACAATATTCTCGTAGTCTTCTGCCAGACTTACCAACTCTCCAAGAGTGTTGAACTCGGTTTGTTTAATGTACAGCTGGCATTCGCTTCGGCAGTTCTTATAGATGCGCCGCAGCTTTTGTGCCTCCGTATAGTCGGAATGACGCATTAGCCCTTGTAGCGCTAGTACATAGTCT
>NW_016157467.1:107666-125825 GCF_001687245.7 Rhagoletis zephyria
TTCAGGACGAATGGATAAGGATTGAGCCAAGCGCTTGGGTGAGCAAATCAAATTTTTGGCAGCCAATGTCAGTTACGCGGTTTTGCAGAATGACGATACGCGGTTTTGTACTTTAAACGACGATGTATGTAAAGTAAATTATACCCTTTCTGTATTAATCTCTTTCATATCACATATTTTCATTTGTTAATTTAAAAAGAAAGAAGATTTCAATGTAGTTTAAAAAACTAAATTTGATTTATTTAAGGAAAGTTTTATGAATTTTACTGAAAAGACTTTAAATACACTCTAAAAAAATTTTGTTTATTTGCGCAGTATCCATAGGTCGCTGGTTCATATCCGGCTCGAAGGACCAGTATGTTAAACCGGCACAACGCTTGAGCAAAGTTGTGGCCGATTTAATTTATTGAAATGAAAACCAAAGCAAAACGTTTGTATCAGTATCAAATATAAATTGGTGTTTATTCAAAATTATAGATTATTGTATTAATATATTAATATATGTATGGATATATTTTGGTTGTACAGGTTACCTTTTATTTGACTTGGAACACGGTGGCAGGAAAACGTCCTCTTGGATTCACGCTCGGAAAACAAGTGAACGGTTGAAATTTCTTATTACTGTTGCCTGTCGAACTGTTTATTTACCGAAGGGACATTTTAGCATAAGTAACATAATAGTAAACAGCTCGACAGTTGACATAATAATGAAGTTATGTTAAGCATTAGGGTGGGTCGAAAATGCTGCGACAAATTTAGGCCGTTGGCCTAAACAAGAGAGGTAACCAGTTTCCTCTTTTAATGTATGCATATTTGCACGCCGTGAAATAAAATTAATCATTGCCTGTTTACTTTTACACATAAAATTTTTAAAATAAAGTAATGTTTATTATTAGTAGGAAATGTATTTGTAGTTTGAAAATTTGTGCAATTTTAAACATTCTACATATGTGTATTTATGTGTATATTTTAAAGATCTCAAGTTCAAAATCAAATACTGAACATCCTATACGTATATTTATACAGATTCTTGTTGAAAAATCTCAAGTTCAAAATCAAATACTGAACATCCTATACGTATATTTATACAGATTCTTGTTGAAAAATAGATACTTTTCAGTAGTAGTTTTACATGTTCTTTTTAGATTGTACTTGCTGTTTATTATATTTACTTTGCAAAATACTAATGCACAAAAAATGTACTTTATAAATGGAAATTACAAATGCTTGATTTTATGCACAGGTATTGGTTTTCTTACAAGTTCTGAGGTGTATATGTAAAAAAAGAAAATTGGATACATTTGGATACATTTTTGGCTTGGTCAGGGATACATTTTCTTGAGACGGCGCGGCAACACTGAGCTTTACTCTAAAGAGCGAAATACACCACACAAGCGGCTTGGTAAACCAAGCGAAATTTCCTTTTCTTCAAGCCATTTGTGTTGTGTATGGGGGTGCTCGAAGGTTGTGTGGTATATTTTGCTCTTAACAAAAGTAAGTAAACCAATTGTCGGCACCTGTGTTGCCACTGTCCTCGCCTTTATAGTATCCATAAAAAATCTAAAATTGTATCCAAATGTATCCACCGAAAAGAGCGGACATTTTTACACAGTACATCTATGGATAAGAAACTCGGCCCCTTAACAAACTTATTAACATGTATTAACATGTAGTCAGTATTTTCCAATACTTAGACACGGATTTGGGAAACAAAGGGCCGTAGTTATAGTCAAAATTAAGTCGGCTCTAAAGTTAATCTCAACTTTTCGACATAATTTTCAATGGGATACCTGTCAAAAAAGCTGCAACTAACTTTAGTGTCCACTTCACAGTATATACAGTAATAAACCTTTTTGAGTACTCCTCAGGGGTAAAATCTGATCAGGGTTGATAATGAGAAGGAGCATGAATTTTGTTGATTCAGAGTTGTATACAAAATTACTGTGGTATGAAAGTGAGCAACAACCGTATTATGGCAGAGTGGCACAAGACATGACTGTGTAATAGTACCGAAATAAGTTACAAAAGTGTAAAAAAAAAATTAAATTATTCTCTATTATTATAGATACTAATACAGATTATCATAGTTCAGTGATTAACTTGTTATATTACACCGTAAATGGTAATGAACTATTAAATGCTGAAAACGCTAGTACTTAAACCAATTTTACATAAAAATGCAGTTCTGGTTCACGTTCTCTTACGTGTCTCCGAGTCGCGAATTTCTATTTTTCTTAGAAAGCTCGAGAAGAGCAGGTAACTTGTAAACAGACACTTTTCTTATAATTTTAATAGATAATTGCTATTTATTTTCCAGCGCTTTCTCATTAAAATCTACTCATCATGTTGGGGCAGCTGCGGGTAATGGACCATTGAATGTGCTGGTTGAATTTATGACCACCATAACCAACGGAGTCTCCAAGCAAATGCATGCCCTGAATTTATGTGGTAGCAATTAACTTTGTATGTGTTATGATTCATATTTGTGACATTCTATATTTTGATGTTAAGCATTTTGCAGGAGCTCCGGGTAATGGTCGCTCAAACTTGGGTGTGCTTAATGAATTATCTGGGCGGATGCGCTGGCAGGCATTTGAGTCTCTATCACTATACAAATCTTGTTTTTTTTCGGAATAAAGGCTTTAATACTGTAACGAACCCGGTTTATCCGGTCTATAGCTGGGCTGTGGCTCAGTCGGATGTTGGGTTCCCTTATCCAAACGTTAAAATAAATACGCCAATGATTCTTATAGTGACGCTTCTTTATTTCGCTATTTAGCTGGCAGCGTTTGCACGTCACACCAATATAACGTAGTCCTTAAATGCCTCTCTGGGCCGTTGAACACGCTGCCGTATCTCATCATCGAGTCTTTCGAAATACCGGGAATTCAGGAAGAACTTCAGGAAATCTCGCTTACACGTCTCCCAGTCTCTCCAGTGGCCGTGATTGTTTCGTAACCAGACGAGGGCTCTATCCTTAAATAACTCGGGTAATGCTCGTGGAAGTGCGTCTCTTTCTATCTCGTACCCGTCGGCTAATTCTTCGACGCGTTCGATGAAACCCAGCGGGTCCTTGCCGCCATCGTATTTGACGCCCCATTTGCGTACGCGGTCCATGATAGTTGGGGCTGATCGTTGTGAGTCGACGTATACTGGATACATGGACACGTTCGGCGTTCCTCTTGTGCTGTCGTCGTTGATGGGTTGTTGTGTAGGCGGTAGTAGTAGCACTTCGGGTCTCTTCGGTGTTGGTGCGTTCCCCGCGCTTGTAGACCTCGTATGCTTAAGCGCTAAATCAGTGACCCGATCGCGATGGTTCTCAGTCTCCCCTTCCTCTTGTACAAATGTAGAGAGGCGTTTACGCAGCTCCTCGACGGTCCCCGAATTGTCAAGGCCGAACTCCGTCGTATAGGTCACAAGCTCCTCTTTATTGAAGTAGTACACCCACTTTGTTTTCACCATTTTTATTTTTTTTATTTTTTTTATTTTTTTTTATGTTTATGTTCCTTTGTTTCACGTTACCCTCTTCTTGGTAAGGAATGTTTGATTACTTTCACAGTTCTTAATTTCTGGGCTTTACCCTGTGTCTTTATCACTTCAAAGGTGTCTTTGCACTCTTGCTTGGTAGTTTTCCAAATCACTTCACTTCACTTCACTTTTGTTATCTGTGAGTTCTCCTCCTTGGCCCTTACTGCTTCCTTTATTTTTAAGGGCCCCACGTTGGGCGCCAATTGTAACGAACCCGGTTTATCCGGTCTATAGCTGGGCTGTGGCTCAGTCGGATGTTGGGTTCCCTTATCCAAACGTTAAAATAAATACGCCAATGATTCTTATAGTGACGCTTCTTTATTTCGCTATTTAGCTGGCAGCGTTTGCACGTCACACCAATATAACGTATTTCCTTGGCGGCGTTTCCACGTCACACCATATAAGTTCTACTTGGCAGCGTTTTCACGTCACACCAATATAACGTATTGCTTCATACATAAATATGTACATATGTATGTCAATTTCACGTATATAAATATATATATCCAAAAATTAATTAATTTAATATGTATATATAAGTAGATAAATACAATTCAGGTCTACATACATGTATTAATGTATATATATATAACAATTATGGAAAATTCAAAATTCTACGTACATTTATATATATATATATATAATATAAAAACTCAACAATTCAATTTCATTAAATGTGACAGCCAATTGTGAAGTCCCTGAGTGTAGGGACTTGGGGTCTTCACAATACATATATTCGAAAACTTAGAATTTTACTTGATAAATTCACAAAATAACACAAAATACACGTTTTAATAAAAATTTAATTTAACAATGAATATATATTTAATTTTAAACTTACATTTAAGAAAACTCCATTCAGTGTTATAATTACGATTTGAGTTTTCCAGTTTATAGAAACACAAGCGTTAGTTATGTACTTAACTATTGATATTACTCTTAACTAAGCATTGGTATTATACTTAACCTACATTTTGTTCATAAATAACACATAATTATATATACTGGTATCGCCCAGTTGTCGAAATTCGACATCTTTTTTCATACACTTTGGAATTTTACCTATCATGAATACTAAATCCTTTATGCGAATTACTATCTTGAATTCCACCAGCATAATTTATAGCGAATTTACAGGAACACTTAAAATCGAATTATGAACATTAATACCGGATTGATTAATGCTAATTCTACCTAGTCTCCTCCTCAGTAGCTTGTGAAAATAGAACGAAAAAGGAACCTCGATTTGTATACATAAAAAATATGCATATGTATTTGTATGTATACATGAGATGTTCATCACAACAACATATGTTGCTGAGTCAAATTTCAGGACGTCAGCATAAGCCGTTCCAGAGATAAGCGATATGAGAATTTCAGTTTGCATGGGCGGTGCCACGCCCCTTTCCTATTATATACCACTTTTCGCCATAAGTACGTTAATGACATCATAAATAGCTGTGCCAAATTTTAGGACGTTAGCATAGGTGGTTCCAGAGATAAGCGATATGAGAATTTCAGATTGTATGGGCGCTGCCACGCCCCCTTTGCCAAAATCTACCATATTTCGCCGTAAGTACGGTATTGACAAGATATGTTGCTGTGTCAAATTTCAGGACGTTAGCATAGGCGGTTACAGAGATAAGCGATATGAGAATTTCAGTTTGCATTGGCGGTGCCGCGACCCCTTTTCCAAAATCTATCACGTTTCGACATAAGTACGTTATTGATTACATACATAGCTCTGTCAAATTTCAGGACGTTAGCATAGGTGGTTCCAGAGATAAGCGATATGAGAATTTCAGTTTGCATGGGCGGTGACACGCCCCCCTATCCAAAGTCTACCACTCTTCGCCGTAAGTTCGGTATTGACAGCATATGTTGTTGTGCCAAATTTCAGGACGTCAGCATAAGCGGTTCCAGAGATAAGCGATATGAGAATTTCAGTTTGTATGGGCAGTGCCACGCCCCCTATCCAAAATCAACCCCTCTTCGCAGAAAGTACGGCATTGATAACATATGTTGATGTGTAAATTTTCGGGACGTTAGCATAAGCGGTTCCAGAGATAAGTGATATGAGAATTTCAGATTGTACGGGCGGTGCCTCGACCCCCTATCCAAAGTCTACCACTCTTCGCCGTAAGTTCGGTATTGACAACATATGTTGCTGTGCAAATTTCAGGACGTCAACAGAAGCGGTTCCCGAGATAAGCGGTAGGAGAATTTCAGTTTGTATGGGCGGTGCCACGCCCCCCTATCCAAACTCGACCACTCTTCGCCGAAAGTACGGTATTGATAACATATGTTGCTGTGTCAATTTTCGGGACGTTAGCATAAGCGGTTCCAGAGTTAAGCGATATGAGAATTTCAGTTTATATGGGTGGTGCCACGCCCCCTATCCAAAATCTACCACTCTTCGCCGAAAGTACGGTAATGATAACATATGTTGCTGTGTGAATTTTCGGGACGTTAGCATAAGCGGTTCCAGAGATAAGCGATATGAAAATTTCTGTTTGTATGAGCGGTGCCACGCCCCCCTATCCAAAATCTACCACTCTTCGCCGCAAGTACGGTATTGACAACATATGTTGCTGTGCCAAATTTCAGGACGTCAGCATAAGCGGTTCCAGAGATAAGCGATATGAAAATTTCTGTTTGTATGAGCGGTGCCACGCCCCCCTATCCAAAATCTACCACTCTTCGCCGCAAGTACGGTATTGACAACATATGTTGCTGTGTCCAATTTCAGGACGTTAGCATAGGTGGTTCCAGAGATAAGCGATATGATAATCAAATAAAACACCTCTTTGAGGTAAAATTTTCGGGCGACGAAAGCTGAACTAGAAACACAAAATTTATGATATCAATTTCGTGACGAAAATTATACGCATTTTTTAACTGCCTTTCAAACGTAGGGAATATCTTTTTTATTCATACGAATCGTTGCAAAAGTTCTGTTTTTTTTATTGTGTTTCTAGCAGTAAACGGAAATTCGCAACGTTCCGAATAAGTAAAAAAAGATTTTCAATACGTTTGAAAGGCAGTTAAAAAATGCGTATAATTTTCGTCACGAAATTGATATCATAAATTTTGTGTTTCTAGTTCAGCTTTCGTCACTCGAAAATTTTACCTCAAAGAGGTATTTTATTTGATATCAATTATTTTGGGGTAGCAAATTTAAAATCGACGAAAATACAAACAAAAAAACTAAATGTTTTATTTTTCTCAAATAAATTGCTAAAACATATTCTCTAAATCTAAATTATGTATTCAAATCGATGTGTCCATTGAAACACATAGTTTTTCGAATACGGAATAAAGCGAGAAAAGGATGATCAAGGATATGATGATATCAAGAGATGATATGTATTCGAAAAAATAAAAAAATTAAAAAAAAATATGAGAAATGATAAAAACTTATCAACTTGGTACCAACTTTGGATAATAAACAACTGTATTCGTCTGAATGCCTCGTAGTTTAATTGTTGTTAAGATTTCTACTGGGTGTGGGGCGCACACATGTGCTTTTTTTAAGAAGTTTCACTTCTATCACGTGTACGGTGTTGACTCGTGCCATTAAACTAATGATTTTTTCCAAGTATTTTTGCTCAGTGGCAATTTATACATATGTATGTAAGTAGTAGCGGAACATTGGGTGAACTAAATGCATTCATACATACATATTTATGTACAACTATAGGTAAATACCAGGTAGGTTAAGTGCGGGTGATAAACCCATGTAGCATAGTTAAATATTGTGTACATACCTGCAATTAAAATGGGGAAGAATTTTACAATTTCGGATGTGACTGAAAAAAAATCTAAAATACACACAAATTGTGGTTTCCAAGACATGTACGAAGTGATTAGCACAGCTGCATCCTTCAAATTGTCAACTCGCGGGAAATTCCCCGATTTGCAGGGAATTTCGGTTTAAGTGGCAATCGGGGAATGGGCGATTTTTTTCGGGGAACTGGGTATGTTATTTTTATTATTTTCTTAAAGTAACCAAATTAGACGGATATGTTAATTTTTAACCATTTCACCCTTTTTGGAGCGACATTTTTTCAATTTGAATAGCAATGTCTCCACAACAGGAGTTTTCCCAGATATAAGCTATATACCAGATGAAAGCTAAGGTTTTGGGCTTCTTCTTCTTTCTAGGGAAACCTAGAATAAAATCGACTAACCAGTTTTTAAGAAAATGCCCGAAATCTCTATTTTCAGCAGCCCGATTTTTAGTTTTCAGGCGATAACGTTATAGCGTATTTATATTTTATAAACACAAAAGATAGCGTTAGATAGCTTGTTTGAAGACCCTTCTACTGATATCCACATCAATGACATGGACTGAGTAGTGCGGCCTCAGTGGTAGTTAAAAAAATTGCCTTTTTTCGAATTTCAGGCAGCAGCCACGCCCACACAGGCATACGAATCAAAACATCCTGGAACAAGACCTTCTTAGTTTTTTGTGTACTTTAATTCCTGAAAGTTTTAAAAAAATTAAATGATGGTACGTACAGACGCCACATACATCTCGTAGTGGAGACTGAACCAAAACACATTTACCTCTATATCATTCCAACTAGTGGCCGGAACTTAATATATAAGGTATCGCTTGAAAGGTATTGGCCTATAGAATAACACTAAATATGTTGGGTGTACCCATATGCCCCTAAAACCGGCAAAAGCACAAAAACGTTTTTTGTTTCGCAACACTTTAGCCTAATTTTTAAGAATCCGGTTAATCGTTTACGAAGCTTGAATATATTTTCCGGACACACTCTGCAAGACCTTTCTAACGATATATCAAACATGTTTCCTAGTCAATCAAAATAATACTAATTTAAACAAATTTTGACCTGTTACGTTTATTTCAGTAAATTGTTATTTCTTGCTATTATGGCTACAATGTTTTTCAATGAAACTGGTGGATTTGGAGTTATGTATGAAATTAAAAAAATTTTATTTTCGGCTTGTTTGAATTTTCGCTTGACGACATACATATAACTTGAAATTTAGAAGTTATAAATTATTTTTCGTACAGTTAAGTTATTGTTAAAAATCAGTCATCGGCATGGTGGTCAATTTCCTTTGAATGCTAAGAGAAGGGTTGCTCAGGTTGTAAAAGTTAATTTTTTCGCATAACAGTTAACTACTACAGGTCGGAAAACTTTTTAAAATTTGCAAACTACTTGGTGTTATTAAATGCACGTTTATGTAGCTCAAAAATTAAGTTTTTAAAGGGACAAGAAATTAGGGGAAATTTCTTGCTTGGGGGATGAGCAGCCAACTGTTAAAAACGTTATTTATAATAGCTCGTACATAAATAAATAAACATTTCCATCAACGTACGAATACTTATGGGATAAGGTATCCAAATTTACACTGAGGAAAAAAACGAAGCATCCCTCGAAATTTAAGGCGAAAATGTATCCAATTTGATACATATATATCGAAACGGCAACACTGGTCGGCACGCCATAGAACAATTGTTCATGCTCACTTCAAACGTATTCTTATGCTCTATCGTTTAGTCGTTGCGAGACTAGGGATGGGTAGTGGGGGGTTTAAATTCGATTTTTCCCGAATTTCGAACATTGCACAACCATTCGATTATTCGATTCGATATTCGATGGTGCAAATTCTATTTAATTCGAATTTTATGGATTTTCGCAAAATTTTTTTGAAGTGAAACTTCTTAATCGAGTTCGGAGATGTTTAGGTTAAATATTTAACACGAAGTCATAAAATCTGTATCGTTCAATTTAAAAAAATTAAGAGGCGATTCGAAGGCTTGTCCTTTGGGTCTGCAACATAGTTTTAGTTCTATGAAAAGGTGCCACAGGTTAGAAAATCAAATTCAAATAATCGCTTCCGCAGATGTTTGCGTTAAATGTTTAACACCAAGTCATAAAATCTGTATCTTTTGTTCGATTTTCAAAAAGGTGTTACGTGTCAAATGAAATGTAGATGNAATTTCCTTCAACGTACGAATACTTAAGCATCCCTCGAAATTTAAGGCGAAAATGTATCCAATTTGATACATATATATCGAAACGGCAACACTGGTCGGCACGCCATAGAACAATTGTTCATGCTCACTTCAAACGTATTCTTATGCTCTATCGTTTAGTCGTTGCGAGACTAGGGATGGGTAGTGGGGGGTTTAAATTCGATTTTTCCCGAATTTCGAACATTGCACAACCATTCGATTATTCGATTCGATATTCGATGGTGCAAATTCTATTTAATTCGAATTTTATGGATTTTCGCAAAATTTTTTTGAAGTGAAACTTCTTAATCGAGTTCGGAGATGTTTAGGTTAAATATTTAACACGAAGTCATAAAATCTGTATCGTTCAATTTAAAAAAATTAAGAGGCGATTCGAAGGCTTGTCCTTTGGGTCTGCAACATAGTTTTAGTTCTATGAAAAGGTGCCACAGGTTAGAAAATCAAATTCAAATAATCGCTTCCGCAGATGTTTGCGTTAAATGTTTAACACCAAGTCATAAAATCTGTATCTTTTGTTCGATTTTCAAAAAGGTGTTACGTGTCAAATGAAATGTAGATGTGTAACATGGTTTTAGTTTTGTGCCATATGTATGTAAGAAAATCAAAATCAAATTATTTAATAAGTTAAATAAATTACTCCAATATGGGTATCAATCGAAATGGTTTTGAATAAACTTTATTTTTTAATTAAATTTGGGATGGTTGGCACCTGTTTGAAAAGTCGAATTTATTTAAAGAAGTGTTGTACTTAAAATACTATGCAACAATTAAAATATTTTTGAGGTGCTTGAAGAGAGTGGCCACTTGTTTAAAAAGTTAATCTAAAATTACACTGTGCGACAGCCGAAACCAGCCCGTCCTTTGTTAACATTTTCTGAATGTCTACCCATCCAGTAGTAAAACGCTCGATGGATTTGCAAAAGTTAGCTCGTAGTTTTATTTTATGGCCTACTAAAGTTTTCATATCTCGGCCTAAGTAGTTTTCAAAAAAGTCGAAAAAATAGTTAAAATAACTGTCTGAGCGAAATTAAAGGTTAAGACATATATATTAAAATTCGCCTAAAACGGTCATATTTGACCCTTACTTCAAGAAATCTCGCAAAGAGCAAATTTGGCAGATCGTATATGGATTGATATATTCTAAAAAATTATTCCCCGGAAAATTTTACTAGGAGTAGTCTCACGCAAAAACTTCATGCTACTAACGTAAAAGCCTCTAAAAATTTAAAATAAAAAATCAACAAAGAAACTATTTTTTTTATAAAAATTAATTGAGTTTGGAATAACCGTTCCTTCTTGGCACAGATTTTTTGTTTTTATGCATCAGATCGAAAGAAGAAGATGCGAGAAATATATATGTTCGCAATGCTTTTGTGTTGTAATGCATTTAAAACAGGAAATAAGGTATTAAAAGACGGTTTTAATATTTTCATAAGGATATGGAAAGTTTCGATTAACAAACACAAAATACTTACATATGTGTATGTATTTGTGAGCCTGTCGCTCATTTACTTCAATACGAGAAAAATTTCTTTAAAGTTTTGAACTAACATATACTCCCATAGTAAAAAATTAATACATATTTTGTTCTAGTGAACTATTGGTAAATGGTAATCCTTTGAATTCCTTTTCGGTATCCGATACCGATTCTTTACATTAAACCTTCGCCATTATATGCATTTCAAGTTTAGGAAAAAGTTTCATTACTAATTTATATGATATCGGCTGGAACTTTTCGCAACAGAGAAATATTATTTTATCAGTTTTAACATTAGTCGATCAAAGTTTCAAGACAAATGCTTTCAGGGGGGAGATTCTTTAACCAGTTAGCGACAAGTTTCGGATCGATATCGCACTTGTTGACGTAAAAATATTTCATACCATACGTCAACAAAACCGATACCGATTCGAAAATTGTCGCTAACTGGTTACAGAATCTGCCCCAGGCCAACAAAAATGATATTGTACGATTCAGCTGGAACAAAAATGCTTCAAACAAGTAAGAGTTTCTCTGTATTATAGCCTCGAACCGACATATATACATCTTTCATTTGAATCCGTATTAAAAGCTCTATTGGCGCCTACATTAGGGTTTTGATAGGCGAGTCTTCCCTGAACCGTTTTTTTCCATATATTTGGCCTACGTGCGCTTTTATTCGAAACCTAAATGTTTCGGTACCGAGCATCGAGAGTATTGGATACTTTTTAAATCGGTACCGAATATCGATCAATACTTAAAAGTATTGACTCAGCACATCACTACTGCTGTCATCTGGACTGTGACGTCGGCAAAACGGCTGATTCTGTCAAATTCACCGTGGCGAGCACTTATGCGGGTTTACCGTTAGAATGTTGAATTGACTTCGAAACAATAGCCCTGTTCGCGTACGCACTATCCAGTAAAATCCAGTGCTAATTTTACTGGTTTTTACTGGATGGCGATTTCTTACGCAAAAACTTGCAATAAACTAGCAAAAGAGCGGAAGTTGAGAGAGCAAAAATGACAGCTGGACTTGCAAGTTTTTCTGGATTTTTACTGGATAAATTTTTACTAGTAGCCATTTGCTAGTAAGAAAAACAGCTGATTGCATGATGCTTAAGGCGATTCACATTACCAAAGGAATTGTTTGTGGTGTTTTTCGAGTTGGAATTGACAAAATATACCAATGTAAATATATAATAAGATGGCAAATACTATTTTTCTTAGAAAATGACGTCGGAAAATAACAAATTAATCACCTGCTCATAAAACTTACAACTTCTTGCTGGTTTTCCATTTTCGTACTTTCTTGCATATTCTCTCATAGGGAGTATATATTGGCTTACTCTCCGAAATTTGCTTATTACTGGCAAGTTACTGCATATTTTTTGCTGGAGAATATAAAAACACAACTTTAATTGCAACATATTGAAGTAAAGAGTTGTGCAAGTAACACAACAATAGTAGTTGTGGTTTCGTATTCTCCAGCAAAAAATATCCAGTAACTAATTTTTATTTGGATTTGTGCTTATTATTTGAATACAATTTTTTGCCGCTAGGAGCAACAGCATTGAAATTAGAAGCAACGGCATTGTTTTTATAGGCATATGTATATAAAAATTGCTAAGATATCTGAAGACAAATTAAACGCTTTAAATTTTTCAACTGTGAGCAATAAGCTGAATGAAATTTCTGCCTTTAAGTTCGTGCCTTTTCCATGTTTAAGAATGTATTCCGCGATAACAGGCAATTTTATTTCTATACATATGTAAGTGAATACGCTCTGAATGTGTAATAATTTACTTTTGCCAGTGTTTTTATACATTTTTGAATAAAATTCAATAGATTTTTACCCAAGAAAATTTTAGCTATTTATTTTTTTAATGCATATTTTAAGCATGTTTTTGATATTATTCGTCCATATTTATGCATCTTTCTTATTTTATCGTGCATATTTTTTTAGCGCTTAAAATCATGTTTTGACGGCATATTTTTGGTTGCCCTACTCATAACATTATCAATGATTATTATTTATCAAGAAAAACAAAAAAAAATCTTACAAATAAGCACACAAACTGGTTAAAATACAAAAAGTATGTCAGTTCGCACATTGACCCTCAAATTCTGATTAGGGCCAAGAATGATATCGACAGGGCAGCTAAAAATCTCACTGATATAATAGTTATGGCCGCAGAAATTGCAACACCAAATCCTTCTATTAAACACCGCAGTTCTTACTGCCCTGGCCTGCACTCCCCCAAACTTCTTCTAAGCTTAAACAGGAGCTGAATGCGTGTACAAAGGAATTACGTATTTTGTTGCAGGCGGAGAAAGAAAGAAGTACGCAGTCGATCTTTCAGTCCTTGTCTGCTTCGAAACAGATTGACTGCTCCTTTTGGCGAACACTGAAGCATGCGAAGAGGCCCGTTCTTCGAGAAGCATCAATGCCCCCCAGGTGGCTTATCACAAATGCGCTTCGGTTTAAAAAGAAAGATTTAATTAACATCATTGTTTACGACATTCAGAAGAATAAAGCGCCTGGTAACGATAGGATTACAGGTGAAATGATAAAGGAACTTCCACTAGGTGCCGTAGGTTTTTTGTTACACATTCTTAATAACATGCTTAAGTTGGGGCACTCTCCCGACTTATGGAAACTTTCGGAAAAAATTATGGTGCCAAAGCCAGGCCGAGATCCGACGGTAGTAAATTCATATCGGCCCATTAGCATGATTTCTGCATTTCCCAAAATATTTGAAAAACTTCTATTGAAAAAACTACAACCTTCACTAATAAGTAACTAAATCATACCACCACATCAGTTTGGTTTTCGTGAAAAATATACGCAGTTTACGCTTGGATTAAAACTTAAATGAATTTTATTACGTACGGCTATAAGCGACGTGATCAATAAAAACTTGGATAATCACACAAAAACTTTGCTGTTTTACTTATTGCGCGTAATCAAAATCAGACTTAATCCAGAAGCTTGAAGGCGATCTGCTCCTCGACAACATTACAAAATTCATTTAATTACATCTAGATATTATGGCTGATTGAAGGAATTACAATCTGGTTTCCTGCAGCGGTGTCTGTTTCCTAATCTGCTATTTGGAGTGCCAGCCGGCTAAACCGAAATAGACTTGCCAACTGAACCTCAACGTAAGTACAAATGCCCTTTGTACCACGTGATCAACCATCAAAATATAATAAACATAAAGCACCAATAATTACATCAAACGTACCGTATAATTTAAACGCCACTTTTGGATTTAATCCAGCTACTAATTCCGTAGCTTTTGTCAATAGAGTAAATTCACAACACGAAAATCGGAGCACTTCTCTACCTAGTACTTTACCCCAAACAACATTATCTGGATCACCTTTTAACATGACGCCACCACATTTAGCCCATCATGCCCAAACGCGCAGTGTTACCAATGGTATCAATAGGTTCTTTCTCGTACGCAACGCGAGATCCCGCGGTTGCCCAAAATAGCCCAGAAATCATTCCCGTACTCAACAAAATGGGTAATAGTGAGCGAAAATTGGAACGTATTGGATCGTACGTGTCTTCTTCTTCCTGCCCGAAACAGCCCGGACTTTGTCTCCGGGTAAAAATGGATAAAGCGTCCAAGTGCATAACAGATGTTACATGTTGCCTGCATTTACTTGGTGCTTTTAAGGAATAGTGAATGTATTTTCAATCTTTATATTCTTAAAATCAAACTTGTGAAACGAAAATTCATTTTCCAAGATTTTGCATTTAAGTGACAAAAACAAAAACAACTCGAATCCACTATTTCTCAAATTCTGGACACGAAATGTGTTTTATTGCGTTCCCGTACTTCTGGATTATGTTCCATTTTTGAGAGCAAACTTTTCACTTATTCTATAATTACCGGATCCGGTCCGGATTGTTAGGGAAAGAACCTAATAATACGCAGACATCGCATTTACTAAATTCCACATTATTATCTGAACAGATGTTCGCACGCCACACAGTGGGGCAAAAAAGATTGCTGTGGACAAATCAATTCTTGGATATTCTGGAGTCGATGCCCAAAATTTCAGAAATATCGGTACAGCTGTTCTCGAGTTTTTCGAACAAAAAAACGGCTTTAAAAATATATATTAGTATTAATAATAAATTAAATAAATTTTTTAATAAAATCTATCCTATGGAAAAATGATTATGAATAATTTTTTAAATAATTGCAGACATTTGAAATTAATTTCAATTATTTTCCAAAAAAATGGAAGCATTCAAACGTAAATTTTTTTCTTTCATATTTGAACATAAATAAATAAAAAGCCAGAGCTTCTTTAAAAAATCGCCACGGATAGATCGACGCGAAATTTAATTGTCTTTTATTTAAAAAAATCGGTTCATATTTGGGCTCTCAAAATTAAATTGTCCACAGCAACCTTTTTTTCCTCACTGTGCGCCATTCCGTTCCAAAAGAACTACCTAATTTTAGTGGAAATGCTGAAGAGTGGCCTCTTTGCAGTGCAACGTTCGACTGGTCTACACAAATCTGCGGCTTGACGGATGCTGAGAACCTAATACGGCTGCAACCAGTGTTGCCAGAAAAAAATTTCATTTGGAGCTAAAACGGTCGAAAATATAGCTAAAAAGAGCTTAATAATACTAATAGTAGCTAAAATTAAGAGCTACGTATTTTTGTTAAGGTTGAGCATTTATTGACGTAAGGTTGTTTTTACATTTTCGGCAATTTTAATAAAAACAACGAATTTTATAAGTTTAAGTGCTGAAAAAATCTTTTAAATCCAAAATAAGGTGCATATATTTCGAGTTCGTTGCTATGGCACTTATAACAGTGAACTTTTTACTTTACAAACTGTTAAAGTCTGTAATTTCAAATATTTGAATTGAATGATTTTTTCGCTAAATTTTTCTGGAAAGTTTTACTTCCAGCTCTCCTTAAAGGTAAAATTAGTAAGGTAAAACAAAATCCGGGCTATCAGAAAAAGGATTTTCTTTTAATTAAATTTTGAATTCTTTAACCTAGATCCAAGAGTTTATGGTGGATACACTGCATCTCGAAATTTTCCATTTTATCAACGCTTAAGTTTTGGTTTATATATACCAAATGCAACTAAAACTTTCTGGAGCTAAAAAAGTGCTACATAAATTTGAAAAGAGCTAAATAAGAACTAGGAGCTAAAACCCGATTTTTGGAGCTAAATAGAAAAATAAAGAGCTAAATCTAGCTACAAAAGCACTAAAATGGCAACACTGGCTGCAACGTGCATTGAAAGGCGAAGCACTTAAATCTGTCCAACATATTCTTGTGCATCCCACCTGTGTGCCCACTGTGCTTTCTACCCTGCAGTTTCTGTATGGACAACCTGAACGCATACTATGTAGCTGGTATTAAAAATCGCATTAAAGCAACACCACAAATTAACTCCAATAGATTAGACCCCATCAGTAATTTTGCAGCTACTGTTAAAGGTTTGTTAGCGACGATTCAATCAAGCAATTTAAATGAAGAAATTAATAATTCGTATCTGCTACAAGAACTTGTTGAAAAGTTGCCACCTAATGCAATGACATGGGGCAGCTAGAAATTACTTATGCTAAAACAAAATAAAAGAGCTAATTTTATTGACTTTTCAAATTGGATTCTTGAAATTTGTATGTCAGCAAGCGTAACAATGCAAAATTCTGATGTTCATTTGTTGTCAGCAAGTGTAACAATGCAAAATTCTGATGTTCATTTTAATTCAAAATATAAAACGCAAAAGGCTCATGTTAATACTCACAATATGCAACAAAAAACCAATGTCCTATATGCAATGATTCTTGTAAGCATGCTACTACGTGTCTTAAATCTTTAAATGCTCATCGGACTACCAAATGGAATCTAATTCTCCGCTTAAACCAGTGTAAACGCTGCTTAAAAATACAGACGAAAAACAAAGTATGTGAATGTAAAGAAAATTGCAAAATAAGCGAATGTCAACTAGAACATCATAACCTGCTACACTATAACAAAATCAACAGCAACACTACGTTCGATCAAAGTACAAAAGAAAGAGAAGAGCAAAACAAAACAGCTGATAAACAAATAGTAAATTCAGAAACGCATTTGTATAACCACCATAATCAAAGCGAAAAGGTTTTGTTTAAAATAATTCCAGTTTCAGTAATTGGTAAAAATAAATGTATAAACACATTCGCATTCATTGACGATGGATCGGCAGTTAGTCTATTGGATGAAAGCATGGCAAAAGAATTAGAAGTAGATGGCGCACCGCATCCACTATGCCTTAAGTGGATGGGGCAAATGCACCGCAGAGAAAACGATTCCAAGACATTTAATTTGCTTATTTCTGGTAGTAATGAGAAACAGTTTTCAATTAAGGTTCACACTGCTGATTGGACATTTTTGTCTCTACACTAGTACTGGAGAATGTCATCCAAGACGAACTGGCGCAACTTTAGGATGTCAACAAAAGAAAATTATGAAAATTATCTCCTATTCCCTCTCGATTTGACATCTTCCTGTACCAAAAAGCAATAACAAAATACACGGGACTTTTACTTATATGCANAGAGCGCAGCGATGAGAACACGACAGCATGCAAAATGAATTACGTAAACTAACACATTCTCACCTTTAGCTCACGCTTGTTTGTCGTAGTGCCCACCTCTGCTTATATGCAATCGCCACCACCTTGTATGGATGCGCCTTGATCACAAACTATTAACCTCAGTATATCCAGTAAAAAAACTGTGGTGAAGTCCTTTATGGGGATAAAGTTTCCAGAGGTGAAATTTTAGGTAGTACATAATTTCTTACTTGCATGGTTGCTTTTCAGCACTCATGAAAGAAACTTAAGAAATGTTTGAAAAAAAAGTTCATATAGTACATAAATTTTTGAAATAAATACCATATAATGTATGTACTCTGGTTAATAATATCAAAAAATGTATTAGAACCACCATTTAATGTTATATTTGATACAAATTAATATTGCTGCCCCGAACGCTCTGCGCCTTGCCACTGAATAATAGATTTACTTAAAATGACATCCCTGGTCCTTGTTCTTTCTGTATCGCATCGTGGTGAATTCACATTTCTCAGAAATTTGACAACAAAACAAA